>NW_027192996.1:0-154823 GCF_949987515.2 Delphinus delphis | reverse complement strand
GGGCCATCTGAAAAAAGTGTAAAATCCAGAAAGGCAGGACAGGCAATGGAGAACTGGGAGCCTTGTTATGCTGATGGGCGGGATGTAAATTGCCAACAACCACTCGGGAGAAGTGTATGGTGTTTCCTGAAACATCTAAAAAACAAAGCAACAGAACCTAGGGCACTTCCACTTATGGTCCTATAGCTTAGGGAAATTAAAATCAAAAAGACACAGCCACCCCAAAGATTGGAATGGCTCTGTTTACAAGAACCTCGTTTACAGTACAAGTTCAACATCGCAGAAAGTGAAAAATGGATAAAGAAGTTGTGGTATTTACTTACAAAGCAATATCACTCAGCAATGAAATCTGTGTCATCAGGCCCTTAGCAGCACAATGAGTGGATTCAGGTATGATGATTCTAACTGAAGTAAGTCACACAGAAAAAGAAACATCATAAGATATCAGTAATACACGGAATGTAAACATGGCTACACAGGAACTGCATTCCAAAACAGAACAGGGTCTCAAATTTAGGAAACCAACTTATGCTTGCTTAAGGGGAAAGGTGAGTTGGGGTGCTGCATAAAACCAGAGATTGAAATGAGCACAGATAAAGTTCCTTAAGCCAAATATGGGATAGAAAAGAGCTACTCCTTGCTCAACGAAATGGACTCAACACCCCATATTAAACGCCTAAGAATGTACCTGACTAGTAAGTATCTTAAAACCTATGGATTGCTATGTCTCCAAAAGAGAATCAAGCGTGTGTACAGGGGCATAAACGCAGCAGTGATAGGATTGGAGAGGTTCGGTGAGCAAATGAAGACCCTTTGAAGTCATATTGCATGGTACCCATTCCACGGGTCTCAACTCTCCAGGTTTAAGGTATTCTTCCTTCAGCTAAAACATGCATGTGGAACCCAGAGTATGATCAACCATGTGAACGGGAGACGTGTTCAAATATGTCTCAGTTTTCCTCCCCTGGTACTCGGGTGCAACATTCCAGACGCTTTACTAACACTCTTCCGACTTGGAGAGTCAGTCCCTTTAACCTCCTGTTTGGCCCAGTTTGCAATTTCTGCGGAAGATGAACAGGAATAGCGAGAACCAATGAGAGACTAGCTGGAGGTGTCTGGACGGGCAAATTTAACTCTCATTTCCCACCAGGAAGAGGAATTAACCAAAGGCTCAGCGTGCCGTGCCGGAACCAGATTAGGGCCTGAAGCCATCCTGCGGTGTTGCGGCCAGCTCAAAAGAAAGCGAGTTGAAGAAAGGAGCTCAGGGGCACTGTAATTCACAAACCTGCAGAGTTATAAATGACAGCTATCGTCCAAAAATAGACTGAAGTAAGGCTGCCAAGAGGACTTGAAAGCGGGGCAGAATTGCAGGAAACCGATTTCAGGAGGTAGACTGGAATTGCATTGAAAGCATAGGAAAAGAGGCAGAACGTCCACAATGATGCACTTGGCCAAAAAGGGCGTATGCGTTTTTTCCTGAATATATTCAGGAAAAAACGCATACGCCCTTTTTGGCCAACCAAGCAAGCTTGCAAAGGAAATCTGCACTACAATGAAGTCTCACTTCCCCCCGGTCAAAAGGGCCATCTGAAAAAGGTGTAAAATCCAGAAAGGCAGGACAGGCCATGGAGAACTGGAAGCATTGTTATGCTGATGGGCGGGATGTAAATTGCCAACAGACACTTGGGAGAAGTGTATGGTGTTTCCTGAAACATCTAAAAAACAAAGCAACAGAGCCTAGGGCACTTCCACTTATGGTCCTATAGCTTAGTGAAATTAAAATCAAAAAGACCCAACCACCCCAAAGTTTGGAACGGCTCTGTTTACAAGAACCTCGTTTACAGTACAAGTTCAACATCGCAGAAAGTGAAAAATGGATAAAGAAGTTGTGGTATTCACTTACAAAGCAATATCACTCAGCAATGAAATCTATGTCATCAGGCCCTTAGCAGCACAATGAGTGGATTCAGGTATGATGATTCTAACTGAAATAAGTCACACAGAAAAAGAAACATCATAGGATATCAGTAATACACGGAATGGAAACTTGGCTACACAGGAACTGAATTACAGAACAGAACAGGGTCTCAAATTTAGAAAAACAACTTATGCTTGCTTAAGGGGAAAGGTGAGTTGGGGTGCTGCATAAAACCAGAGATTGAAATGAGCACAGATAAAGTTCCTTAAGCCAAATATGGAATAGACAAGAGCTACTCCTTGCTCAACGAAATGGACTCAACACCGCATATTAAACGCCTAAGAATGTACCTGACTTGTAAGTATCTTAAAACCTATGGATTGCTATGTCTCCGAAAGAGAATCAAGCATGTGTACAGGGGCATAAACGCAGCAGTGATAGGATTGGAGAGGTTCGGTGAGCAAATGAAGACCCTTTGAAGTCATATTGCATGGTACCCATTCCACGGGTTTCAACTACCCAGGTTTAAGGTATTCTTCCTTCAGCTAAAACATGCATATGGAACCTAGAGTATGATCAACCATGTGATCGGGAGACGTGTTCAAATATGTCTCAGTTTTCCTCCCCTGGTACTCGGGTGCAACATTCCAGACGCTTTACTAACACTCTCCCCACTTGGAGAGTCAGCGCCTTTAACCTCCTGTTTGGCCCAGTTTGCAATTTCTGCGGAAGATGAACAGGAATAGCAAGAACCAATGAGAGGCTAGCTGGAGGTGTCTGGACGGGCAAATTTAACTCTCATTTCCCACCAGGAAGAGGAATTAACCAAAGGCTCAGCGTGCCGTGCCGGAACCAGATTAGGGCCTGCAGCCATCCTGCAGTGTTGCGGCCAGGTCACAAGAAAGCGAGTTGAAGAAAGGAGCTCAGGGGCACTGTAATTCACAAACCTGCAGAGTTATAAATGACAGCTATCGTCCAAAAATAGACTGAAGTAAGGCTGCCAAGAGGACATGAAAGCGGGGCAGAATTGCAGGAAACCGATTTCAGGAGGTAGACTGGAATTGCATTGAAAGCATAGGAAAAGAGGAAGAACGTACACAATGATGCACTTGGCCAAAAAGGGCGTATGCGTTTTTTCCTGAATATATTCAGGAAAGAACGCATACGCCCTTTTTGGCCAACCAAGCAAGCTTGCAAAGGAAATCTGCACTACAATGAAGTCTCACTTCCCCCCGGTCAAAAGGGCCATCTGAAAAAAGTGTAAAATCCAGAAAGGCAGGACAGGCAATGGAGAACTGGGAGCCTTGTTATGCTGATGGGCGGGATGTAAATTGCCAACAACCACTCGGGAGAAGTGTATGGTGTTTCCTGAAACATCTAAAAAACAAAGCAACAGAACCTAGGGCACTTCCACTTATGGTCCTATAGCTTAGGGAAATTAAAATCAAAAAGACACAGCCACCCCAAAGATTGGAATGGCTCTGTTTACAAGAACCTCGTTTACATTACAAGTTCAACATCGCAGAAAGTGAAAAATGGATAAAGAAGTTGTGGTATTTACTTACAAAGCAATATCACTCAGCAATGAAATCTGTGTCATCAGGCCCTTAGCAGCACAATGAGTGGATTCAGGTATGATGATTCTAACTGAAGTAAGTCACACAGAAAAAGAAACATCATAAGATATCAGTAATACACGGAATGTAAACATGGCTACACAGGAACTGCATTCCAAAACAGAACAGGGTCTCAAATTTAGGAAACCAACTTATGCTTGCTTAAGGGGAAAGGTGAGTTGGGGTGCTGCATAAAACCAGAGATTGAAATGAGCACAGATAAAATTCCTTAAGCCAAATATGGGATAGAAAAGAGCTACTCCTTGCTCAACGAAATGGACTCAACACCCCATATTAAACGCCTAAGAATGTACCTGACTAGTAAGTATCTTAAAACCTATGGATTGCTATGTCTCCAAAAGAGAATCAAGCGTGTGTACAGGGGCATAAACGCAGCAGTGATAGGATTGGAGAGGTTCGGTGAGCAAATGAAGACCCTTTGAAGTCATATTGCATGGTACCCATTCCACGGGTCTCAACTCTCCAGGTTTAAGGTATTCTTCCTTCAGCTAAAACATGCATGTGGAACCCAGAGTATGATCAACCATGTGAACGGGAGACGTGTTCAAATATGTCTCAGTTTTCCTCCCCTGGTACTCGGGTGCAACATTCCAGACGCTTTACTAACACTCTTCCGACTTGGAGAGTCAGTCCCTTTAACCTCCTGTTTGGCCCAGTTTGCAATTTCTGCGGAAGATGAACAGGAATAGCGAGAACCAATGAGAGACTAGCTGGAGGTGTCTGGACGGGCAAATTTAACTCTCATTTCCCACCAGGAAGAGGAATTAACCAAAGGCTCAGCGTGCCGTGCCGGAACCAGATTAGGGCCTGAAGCCATCCTGCGGTGTTGCGGCCAGCTCAAAAGAAAGCGAGTTGAAGAAAGGAGCTCAGGGGCACTGTAATTCACAAACCTGCAGAGTTATAAATGACAGCTATCGTCCAAAAATAGACTGAAGTAAGGCTGCCAAGAGGACTTGAAAGCGGGGCAGAATTGCAGGAAACCGATTTCAGGAGGTAGACTGGAATTGCATTGAAAGCATAGGAAAAGAGGCAGAACGTCCACAATGATGCACTTGGCCAAAAAGGGCGTATGCGTTTTTTCCTGAATATATTCAGGAAAAAACGCATACGCCCTTTTTGGCCAACCAAGCAAGCTTGCAAAGGAAATCTGCACTACAATGAAGTCTCACTTCCCCCCGGTCAAAAGGGCCATCTGAAAAAGGTGTAAAATCCAGAAAGGCAGGACAGGCCATGGAGAACTGGAAGCATTGTTATGCTGATGGGCGGGATGTAAATTGCCAACAGACACTTGGGAGAAGTGTATGGTGTTTCCTGAAACATCTAAAAAACAAAGCAACAGAGCCTAGGGCACTTCCACTTATGGTCCTATAGCTTAGTGAAATTAAAATCAAAAAGACCCAACCACCCCAAAGTTTGGAACGGCTCTGTTTACAAGAACCTCGTTTACAGTACAAGTTCAACATCGCAGAAAGTGAAAAATGGATAAAGAAGTTGTGGTATTCACTTACAAAGCAATATCACTCAGCAATGAAATCTATGTCATCAGGCCCTTAGCAGCACAATGAGTGGATTCAGGTATGATGATTCTAACTGAAATAAGTCACACAGAAAAAGAAACATCATAGGATATCAGTAATACACGGAATGGAAACTTGGCTACACAGGAACTGAATTACAGAACAGAACAGGGTCTCAAATTTAGAAAAACAACTTATGCTTGCTTAAGGGGAAAGGTGAGTTGGGGTGCTGCATAAAACCAGAGATTGAAATGAGCACAGATAAAGTTCCTTAAGCCAAATATGGAATAGACAAGAGCTACTCCTTGCTCAACGAAATGGACTCAACACCGCATATTAAACGCCTAAGAATGTACCTGACTTGTAAGTATCTTAAAACCTATGGATTGCTATGTCTCCGAAAGAGAATCAAGCATGTGTACAGGGGCATAAACGCAGCAGTGATAGGATTGGAGAGGTTCGGTGAGCAAATGAAGACCCTTTGAAGTCATATTGCATGGTACCCATTCCACGGGTTTCAACTACCCAGGTTTAAGGTATTCTTCCTTCAGCTAAAACATGCATATGGAACCTAGAGTATGATCAACCATGTGATCGGGAGACGTGTTCAAATATGTCTCAGTTTTCCTCCCCTGGTACTCGGGTGCAACATTCCAGACGCTTTACTAACACTCTCCCCACTTGGAGAGTCAGCGCCTTTAACCTCCTGTTTGGCCCAGTTTGCAATTTCTGCGGAAGATGAACAGGAATAGCAAGAACCAATGAGAGGCTAGCTGGAGGTGTCTGGACGGGCAAATTTAACTCTCATTTCCCACCAGGAAGAGGAATTAACCAAAGGCTCAGCGTGCCGTGCCGGAACCAGATTAGGGCCTGCAGCCATCCTGCAGTGTTGCGGCCAGGTCACAAGAAAGCGAGTTGAAGAAAGGAGCTCAGGGGCACTGTAATTCACAAACCTGCAGAGTTATAAATGACAGCTATCGTCCAAAAATAGACTGAAGTAAGGCTGCCAAGAGGACTTGAAAGCGGGGCAGAATTGCAGGAAACCGATTTCAGGAGGTAGACTGGAATTGCATTGCAAGCATAGGAAAAGAGGCAGAACGTCCACAATGATGCACTTGGCCAAAAAGGGCGTATGCGTTTTTTCCTGAATATATTCAGGAAAAAACGCATACGCCCTTTTTGGCCAACCAAGCAAGCTTGCAAAGGAAATCTGCACTACAATGAAGTCTCACTTCCCCCCGGGCAAAAGGGCCATCTGAAAAAAGTGTAAAATCCAGAAAGGCAGGACAGGCCATGGAGAACTGGGAGCCTTGTTATGCTGATGGGCGGGATGTAAATTGCCAACAACCACTGGGGAGAAGTGTATGGTGTTTCCTGAAACATCTAAAAAACAAAGCAACAGAACCTAGGGCACTTCCACTTATGGTCCTATAGCTTAGGGAAATTAAAATCAAAAAGACCCAACCACCCCAAAGTTTGGAACGGCTCTGTTTACAAGAACCTCGTTTACAGTACAAGTTCAACATCGCAGAAAGTGAAAAATGGATAAAGAAGTTGTGGTATTCACTTACAAAGCAATATCACTCAGCAATGAAATCTATGTCATCAGGCCCTTAGCAGCACAATGAGTGGATTCAGGTATGATGATTCTAACTGAAATAAGTCACACAGAAAAAGAAACATCATAGGATATCAGTAATACACGGAATGGAAACTTGGCTACACAGGAACTGAATTACAGAACAGAACAGGGTCTCAAATTTAGAAAAACAACTTATGCTTGCTTAAGGGGAAAGGTGAGTTGGGGTGCTGCATAAAACCAGAGATTGAAATGAGCACAGATAAAGTTCCTTAAGCCAAATATGGAATAGACAAGAGCTACTCCTTGCTCAACGAAATGGACTCAACACCGCATATTAAACGCCTAAGAATGTACCTGACTTGTAAGTATCTTAAAACCTATGGATTGCTATGTCTCCGAAAGAGAATCAAGCATGTGTACAGGGGCATAAACGCAGCAGTGATAGGATTGGAGAGGTTCGGTGAGCAAATGAAGACCCTTTGAAGTCATATTGCATGGTACCCATTCCACGGGTTTCAACTACCCAGGTTTAAGGTATTCTTCCTTCAGCTAAAACATGCATATGGAACCTAGAGTATGATCAACCATGTGATCGGGAGACGTGTTCAAATATGTCTCAGTTTTCCTCCCCTGGTACTCGGGTGCAACATTCCAGACGCTTTACTAACACTCTCCCCACTTGGAGAGTCAGCGCCTTTAACCTCCTGTTTGGCCCAGTTTGCAATTTCTGCGGAAGATGAACAGGAATAGCAAGAACCAATGAGAGGCTAGCTGAAGGTGTCTGGACGGGCAAATTTAACTCTCATTTCCCACCAGGAAGAGGAATTAACCAAAGGCTCAGCGTGCCGTGCCGGAACCAGATTAGGGCCTGCAGCCATCCTGCAGTGTTGCGGCCAGGTCACAAGAAAGCGAGTTGAAGAAAGGAGCTCAGGGGCACTGTAATTCACAAACCTGCAGAGTTATAAATGACAGCTATCGTCCAAAAATAGACTGAAGTAAGGCTGCCAAGAGGACTTGAAAGCGGGGCAGAATTGCAGGAAACCGATTTCAGGAGGTAGACTGGAATTGCATTGCAAGCATAGGAAAAGAGGCAGAACGTCCACAATGATGCACTTGGCCAAAAAGGGCGTATGCGTTTTTTCCTGAATATATTCAGGAAAAAACGCATACGCCCTTTTTGGCCAACCAAGCAAGCTTGCAAAGGAAATCTGCACTACAATGAAGTCTCACTTCCCCCCGGGCAAAAGGGCCATCTGAAAAAAGTGTAAAATCCAGAAAGGCAGGACAGGCCATGGAGAACTGGGAGCCTTGTTATGCTGATGGGCGGGATGTAAATTGCCAACAACCACTCGGGAGAAGTGTATGGTGTTTCCTGAAACATCTAAAAAACAAAGCAACAGAACCTAGGGCACTTCCACTTATGGTCCTATAGCTTAGGGAAATTAAAATCAAAAAGACACAGCCACCCCAAAGTTTGGAACGGCTCTGTTTACAAGAACATCGTTTACAGTACAAGTTCAACATCGCAGAAAGTGAAAAATGGATAAAGAAGTTGTGGTATTTACTTACAAAGCAATATCACTCAGCAATGAAATCTGTGTCATCAGGCCCTTAGCAGCACAATGAGTGGATTCAGGTATGATGATTCTACCTGAAATAAGTCACACAGAAAAAGAAACATCATAGGATATCAGTAATACACGGAATGTAAACTTGGCTACACAGGAACTGAATTACAGAACAGAACAGGGTCTCAAATTGAGAAAACCAACTTATCCTTGCTTAAGGGGAAAGGTGAGTTGGGGTGCTGCATAAAACCAGAGATTGAAATGAGCACAGATAAAGTTTCTTAAGACAAATATGGGATAGAAAAGAGCTACTCCTTGCTCAACGAAATGGACTCAACACCGCATATTAAACGCCTAAGAATGTACCTGACTAGTAAGTACTTTAAAACCTATGGATTGCTATGTCTCCAAAAGAGAATCAAGCGTGTGTACAGGGGCATAAACGCAGCAGTGATAGGATTGGAGAGGTTCGGTGAGCAAATGAAGACCCTTTGAAGTCATATTGCATGGTACCCATTCCACGGGTTTCAAATACCCAGTTTTAAGGTATTCTTCCTTCAGCTAAAACATGCATGTGGAACCTAGAGTATGATCAACCATGTGATCGGGAGACATGTTCAAATATGTCTCAGTTTTCCTCCCCTGGTACTCGGGTGCAACATTCCAGACGCTTTACTAACACTCTCCCCACTTGGAGAGTCAGTCCCTTTAACCTCCTGTTTGGCCCTGTTTGCAATTTCTGCGGAAGATGAACAGGAATAGCGAGAACCAATGAGAGACTAGCTGGAGGTGTCTGGACGGGCAAATTTAACTCTCATTTCCCACCAGGAAGAGGAATTAACCAAAGGCTCAGCGTGCCGTGCCAGAACCAGATTAGGGCCTGAAGCCATCCTGCGGTGTTGCGGCCAGGTCACAAGAAAGCGAGTTGAAGAAAGGAGCTCAGGGGCACTGTAATTCACAAACCTGCAGACTTATAAATGACAGCTATCGTCCAAAAATAGACTGAAGTAAGGCTGCCAAGAGGACATGAAAGTGGGGCAGAATTGCAGGAAACCGATTTCAGGAGGTAGACTGGAATTGCATTGAAAGCATAGGAAAAGAGGCAGAACGTCCACAATGATGCACTTGGCCAAAAAGGGCGTATGCGTTTTTTCCTGAATATATTCAGGAAAAAACGCATACGCCCTTTTTGGCCAACCAAGCAAGCTTGCAAAGGAAATCTGCACTACAATGAAGTCTCACTTCCCCCCGGTCAAAAGGGCCATCTGACAAAAGTGTAAAATCCAGAAAGGCAAGACAGGCCATGGAGAACTGGGAGCCTTGTTATGCTGATGGGCGGGATGTAAATTGCCAACAACCACTCGGGAGAAGTGTATGGTGTTTCCTGAAACATGTAAAAAACAAAGCAACAGAACCTAGGGCACTTCCACTTATGGTCCTATAGCTTAGGGAAATTAAAATCAAAAAGACACAGCCACCCCAAAGTTTGGAACGGCTCTGTTTACAAGAACCTCGTTTACAGTACAAGTTCAACATCGCAGAAAGTGAAAAATGGATAAAGAACTTGTGGTATTTACTTACAAAGCAATATCACTCAGCAATGAAATCTGTGTCATCAGGCCCTTAGCAGCACAATGAGTGGATTCATGTACGATGATTCTAACTGAAATAAGTCACACAGAAAAAGAAACATCATAAGATATCAGTAATACACGGAATGTAAACTTGGCTACACAGGAACTGAATTCCAAAACAGAACAGTGTCTCAAATTTAGAAAACCAACTTATGCTTGCTTAAGGGGAAAGGTGAGTTGGGGTGCTGCATAAAACCAGAGATTGAAATGAGCACAGATAAAGTTCCTTAAGCCAAATATGGAATAGACAAGAGCTACTCCTTGCTCAACGAAATGGACTCAACACCGCATATTAAACGCCTATGAATGTACCTGACTAGTAAGTATCTTAAAACCGATGGATTGCTATGTCTCCAAAAGAGAATCAAGCGTGTGTACAGGGGCATAAACGCAGCAGTGATAGGATTGGAGAGGTTCGGTGAGCAAATGAAGACCCTTTGAAGTCATATTGCATGGTACCCATTCCACGGGTCTCAACTCTCCAGGTTTAAGGTATTCTTCCTTCAGCTAAAACATGCATGTGGAACCCAGAGTATGATCAACCATGTGAACGGGAGACGTGTTCAAATATGTCTCAGTTTTCCTCCCCTGTTACTCGGGTGCAACATTCCAGACGCTTTACTAACACTCTTCCGACTTGGAGAGTCAGTCCCTTTAACCTCCTGTTTGGCCCAGTTTGCAATTTCTGCGGAAGATGAACAGGAATAGCGAGAACCAATGAGAGACTAGCTGGAGGTGTCTGGACGGGCAAATTTAACTCTCATTTCCCACCAGGAAGAGGAATTAACCAAAGGCTCAGCGTGCCATGCCGGAACCAGATTAGGGCCTGAAGCCATCCTGCGGTGTTGCGGCCAGCTCAAAAGAAAGCGAGTTGAAGAAAGGAGCTCAGGGGCACTGTAATTCACAAACCTGCAGAGTTATAAATGACAGCTATCGTCCAAAAATATACTGAAGTAAGGCTGCCAAGAGGACTTGAAAGCGGGGCAGAATTGCAGGAAACCAATTTCAGGAGGTAGACTGGAATTGCATTGAAAGCATAGGAAAAGAGGCAGAACGTCCACAATGATGCACTTGGCCAAAAAGGGCGTATGCGTTTTTTCCTGAATATATTCAGGAAAAAACGCATACGCCCTTTTTGGCCAGCCAAGCAAGCTTGCAAAGGAAATCTGCACTACAATGAAGTCTCACTTCCCCCCGGTCAAAAGGGTCATCTGAAAAAAGTGTAAAATCCAGAAAGACAGGACAGGCCATGGACAACTGGGAGCCTTGTTATGCTGATGGGCGGGATGTAAATTGCCAACAGACACTCGGGAGAAGTGTATGGTGTTTCCTGAAACATCTAAAAAACAAAGCAACAGAGCCTAGGGCACTGCCACTTATGGTCCTATAGTTTAGGGAAATTAAAATCAAAAAGACACAGCCACCCCAAACTTTCGAACGGCTCTGTTTACGAGAACCTCGTTTACAGTACAAGTTCAACATCGCAGAAAGTGAAAAATGGATAAAGAAGATGTGATATTTACTTACAAAGCAATATCACTCAGCAATGAAATCTGTGTCATCAGGCCCGTAGCAGCACAATGAGTGGATTCAGGTATGATGATTCTAACTGAAATAAGTCACACAGAAAAGAAACATCATAAGATATCAGTAATACACGGAATGTAAACTTGGCTACACAGGAACTGAATTACAGAACAGAACAGGGTCTCAAATTTAGAAAACCAACTTATGCTTGCTTAAGGGTAAAGGTGAGTTGGGGTGCTGCATAAAACCAGAGATTGAAATGAGCACAGATAAAGTTCCTTAAGTCAAATATGGAATAGACAAGAGCTACTCCTTGCTCAACGAAATGGACTCAACACCGCATATTAAACGCCTAAGAATGTACCTGACTAGTAAGTATCGGAAAACCTATGGATTGCTATGTCTCCAAAAGAGAATCAAGCATGTGTACAGGGGCATAAACGCAGCAGTGATAGGATTGGAGAGGTTCGGTGAGCAAATGAAGAACCTTTGAAGTCATATTGCATGGTACGCATTACACGGGTCTCAACTCTCCAGGTTTAAGGTATTCTTCCTTCAGCTAAAACATTCATGTGGAACCTAGAGTATGATCAACCATGTGATCAGGAGACGTGTTCAAATATGTCTCAGTTTTCCTCCCCTGGTACTCGGGTGCAACATTCCAGATGCTTTACTAACACTCTCCCGACTTGGAGAGTCAGTCCCTTTAACCTCCTGTTTGGCCCAGTTTGCAATTTCTGCGGAAGATGAACAGGAATAGCGAGAACCAATGAGAGACTAGCTGGAGGTGTCTGGACGGGCAAATTTAACTCTCATTTCCCACCAGGAAGAGGAATTAACCAAAGGCTCAGCGTGCCGTGCCAGAACCAGATTAGGGCCTGAAGCCATCATGCGGTGTTGCGGCCTGGTCACAAGAAAGCGAGTTGAAGAAAGGAGCTCAGGGGCACTGTAATTCACAAACCTGCAGAGTTATAAATGACAGCTATCGTCCAAAAATAGACTGAAGTAAGGCTGCCAAGAGGACTTGAATGTGGGGCAGAATTGCAGGAAACCGATTTCAGGAGGTAGACTGGAATTTGCACTGAAAGCATAGGAAAAGAGGCAGAACGTCCACAATGATGCACTTGGCCAAAAAGGGCGTATGCGTTTTTTCCTGAATATATTCAGGAAAAAACGCATACGCCCTTTTTGGCCAACCAAGCAAGCTTGCAAAGGAAATGTGCACTACAATGAAGTCTCACTTCCCCCCGGTCAAAAGGGCCATCTGAAAAAAGTGTAAAATCCTGAAAGGCAGGACAGGCCATGGACAACTGGGAGCCTTGTTATGCTGATGGGCGGGATGTAAATTGCCAACAACCACTCGGGAGAAGTGTATGGTGTTTCCTGAAACATCTAAAAAACAAAGCAACAGAGCCTAGGGCACTGCCACTTATGGTCCTATAGCTTAGGGAAATTAAAATCAAAAAGACACAGCCACCCCAAAGTTTGGAACGGCTCTGTTTACAAGAACCTCGTTTACAGTACAAGTTCAACATCGCAGAAAGTGAAAAATGGATAAAGAAGTTGTGGTATTTACTTACAAAGCAATATCACTCAGCAATGAAATCTGTGTCATCAGGCCCGTAGCAGCACAATGAGTGGATTCAGGTATGATGATTCTAACTGAAGTAAGTCACACAGAAAAAGAAACATCATAAGATATCAGTAATACACGGAATGTAAACTTGGCTACACAGGAACTGAATTACAGAACAGAACAGGGACTCAAATTTAGAAAACCAACTTATGCTTGCAAAGGGTAAAGGTGAGTTTGGGTGCTGCAAAAAACCAGAGATTGAAATGAGCACAGATAAAGTTCCTTAAGTCAAATATGGAATAGACAAGAGCTACTCCTTGCTCAACGAAATGGACTCAGCACCGCATATTAAACGCCTAAGAATGTACCTGACTAGTAAGTATCTTAAAGCCTATGGATTGCTATGTCTCCGAAAGAGAATCAAGCATGTGTACAGGGGCATAAACGCAGCAGTGATAGGATTGGAGAGGTTCGGTGAGCAAATGAAGACCCTTTGAAGTCATATTGCATGGTACCCATTCCACGGGTTTCAACTACCCAGGTTTAAGGTATTCTTCCTTCAGCTAAAACATGCATGTGGAACCCAAGTATGATCAACCATGTGAACGGGAGACGTGTTCAAATATGTCTCAGTTTTCCTCCCCTGGTACTCGGGTGCAACATTCCAGACGCTTTACTAACACTCTCCCCACTTGGAGAGTCAGCGCCTTTAACCTCCTGTTTGGCCCAGTTTGCAATTTCTGCGGAAGATGAACAGGAATAGCGAGAACCAATGAGAGGCTAGCTGGAGGTGTCTGGACGGGCAAATTTAACTCTCATTTCCCACCAGGAAGAGGAAATAACCAAAGGCTCAGCGTGCCGTGCCGGAACCAGATTAGGGCCTGAAGCCATCCTGCGGTGTTGCGGCCAGGTCACAAGAAAGCAAGTTGAAGAAAGGAGCTCAGGGGCACTGTAATTCACAAAACTGCAGAGTTATAAATGACAGCTATCGTCCAAAAATAGACTGAAGTAAGGCTGCCAAGAGGACTTGAAAGCGGGGCAGAATTGCAGGAAACCGATTTCAGGAGGTAGACTGGAATTGCATTGAAAGCATAGGAAAAGAGGCAGAACGTCCACAATGATGCACTTGGCCAAAAAGGGCGTATGCGTTTTTTCCTGAATATATTCAGGAAAAAACGCATACGCCCTTTTTGGCCAACCAAGCAAGCTTGCAAAGGAAATCGGCACTACAATGAAGTCTCACTTCCCCCCGGTCAAAAGGGCCATCTCAAAAAAGTGTAAAATCCAGAAAGGCAACAGGCCATTGAGAACTGGGAGCCTTGTTATGCTGATGGGCGGGATGTAAATTGCCAACAGACACTTGAGAGAAGTGTATGGTGTTTCCTGAAACATCTAAAAAACAAAGCAACAGAGCCTAGGGCACTGCCACTTATGGTCCTATAGCTTAGGGAAATTAAAATCAAAAAGACACAGCCACCCCAAAGTTTGGAACGGCTCTGTTTACAAGAACCTCGTTTACAGTACAAGTTCAACATCGCAGAAAGTGAAAAATGGATAAAGAAGTTGTGGTATTCACTTACAAAGCAATATCACTCAGCAATGAAATCTATGTCATCAGGCCCTTAGCATCACAATGAGTGGATTCAGGTATGATGATTCTAACTGAAATAAGTCACACAGAAAAAGAAACATCATAAGATATCACTAATACACGGAATGTAAACTTGGCTACACAGGAACTGAATTACAGAACAGAACACGGTCTCAAATTTAGAAAACCAACTTATGCTTGCTTAAGGGTAAAGGTGAGTTGGGGTGCTGCATAAAACCAGAGATTGAAATGAGCACAGATAAAGTTCCTTAAGCCAAATATGGAATAGACAAGAGCTACTCCTTGCTCAACGAAATGGACTCAACACCGCATATTAAACGCCTAAGAATGTACCTGACTAGTAAGTATCTTAAAACCTATGGATTGCTATGTCTCCGAAAGAGAATCAAGCATGTGTACAGGGGCATAAACGCAGCAGTGATAGGATTGGAGAGGTTCGGTGAGCAAATGAAGACCCTTTGAAGTCATATTGCATGGTACCCATTACACGGGTCTTAACTCTCCAGGTTTAAGGTATTTTTCCTTCAGCTAAAACATGCATGTGGAACCCAAGTATGATCAACCATGTGAACGGGAGACGTGTTCAAATATGTCTCAGTTTTCCTCCCCTGGTACTCGGGTGCAACATTCTAGACGCTTTACTAAAACTCTCCCCACTTGGAGAGTCAGCGCCTTTAACCTCCTGTTTGGCCCAGTTTGCAAATTCTGCGGAAGATGAACAGGAATAGCGAGAACCAATGAGAGACTAGCTGGAGGTGTCTGGACGGGCAAATTTAACTCTCATTTCCCACCAGGAAAAGGAAATAACCAAAGGCTCAGCGTGCCGTGCCGGAACCAGATTAGGGCCTGAAGCCATCATGCGGTGTTGCGGCCAGGTCACAAGAAAGCAAGTTGAAGAAAGGAGCTCAGGGGCACTGTAATGCACAAACCTGCAGAGTTATAAATGACAGCTATCGTCCAAAAATAGACTGAAGTAAGGCTGCCAAGAGGACTTGAAAGCGGGGCAGAATTGCAGGAAAACGATTTCAGGAGGTAGACTGGAATTGCATTGAAAGCATAGGAAAAGAGGCAGAACGTCCACAATGATGCACTTGGCCAAAAAGGGCGTATGCGTTTTTTCCTGAATATATTCTGGAAAAAACGCATACTCCCTTTTTGGCCAACCAAGCAAGCTTGCAAAGGAAATCTGCACTACAATGAAGTCTCACTTCCCCCCGGTCAAAAGGGCCATCTGAAAAAAGTGTAAAATCCAGAAAGGCAGGACAGGCCATGGAGAACTGGGAGCCTTGTTATGCTGATGGGCGGGATGTAAATTGCCAACAGACACTTGGGAGAAGTGTATGGTGTTTCCTGAAACATCTAAAAAACAAAGCAACAGAGCCTAGGGCACTGCCACTTATGGTCCTATAGCTTAGGGAAATTAAAATCAAAAAGACACAGCCACCCCAAAGTTTGGGACGCCTCTGTTTACAAGAACCTCGTTTACAGTACAAGTTCAACATCGCAGAAAGTGAAAAATGGATAAAGAAGTTGTGGTATTTACTTACAAAGCAATATCACTCAGCAATGAAATCTATGTCATCAGGCCCTTAGCATCACAATGAGTGGATTCAGGTATGATGATTCTACCTGAAATAAGTCACACAGAAAAAGAAACATCATAAGATATCAGTAATACACGGAATGTAAACTTGGCTACACAGGAACTGAATTACAGAACAGAACAGGGTCTCAAATTTAGAAAACCAACTTATGCTTGCTTAAGGGTAAAGGTGAGTTGGGGTGCTGCATAAAACCAGAGATTGAAATGAGCACAGATAAAGTTCCTTAAGTCAAATATGGAATAGACAACAGCTACTCCTTGCTCAACGAAATGGACTCAACACCGCATATTAAACGCCTAAGAATGTACCTGACTAGTAAGTATCGTAAAACCTATGGATTGCTATGTCTCCAAAAGAGAATCAAGCATGTGTACAGGGGCATAAACGCAGCAGTGATAGGATTGGAGAGGTTCGGTGAGCAAATGAAGACCCTTTGAAGTCATATTGCATGGTACCCATTCCACGGGTCTCAACTCTCCAGGTTTAAGGTATTCTTCCTTCAGCTAAAACATGCATGTGGAACCCAAGTATGATCAACCATGTGAACGGGAGACGTGTTCAAATATGTCTCAGTTTTCCTCCCCTGGTACTCGGGTGCAACATTCCAGACGCTTTACTAACACTCTCCCCACTTGGAGAGTCAGCGCCTTTAACCTCCTGTTTGGCCCAGTTTGCAAATTCTGCGGAAGATGAACAGGAATAGCGAGAACCAATGAGAGACTAGCTGGAGGTGTCTGGACGGGCAAATTTAACTCTCATTTCCCACCAGGAAAAGGAAATAACCAAAGGCTCAGCGTGCCGTGCCGGAACCAGATTAGGGCCTGAAGCCATCATGCGGTGTTGCGGCCAGGTCACAAGAAAGCAAGTTGAAGAAAGGAGCTCAGGGACACTGTAATGCACAAACCTGCAGAGTTATAAATGACAGCTATCGTCCAAAAATAGACTGAAGTAAGGCTGCCAAGAGGACTCGAAAGCGGGGCAGAATTGCAGGAAAACGATTTCAGGAGGTAGACTGGAATTGCATTGAAAGCATAGGAAAAGAGGCAGAACGTCCACAATGATGCACTTGGCCAAAAAGGGTGTATGCGTTTTTTCCTGAATATATTCTGGAAGAAACGCATACTCCCTTTTTGGCCAACCAAGCAAGCTTGCAAAGGAAATCTGCACTACAATGAAGTCTCACTTCCCCCCGGTCAAAAGGGCCATCTGAAAAAAGTGTAAAATCCAGAAAGGCAGGACAGGCCATGGAGAACTGGGAGCCTTGTTATGCTGATGGGCGGGATGTAAATTGCCAACAGACACTTGGGAGAAGTGTATGGTGTTTCCTGAAACATCTAAAAAACAAAGCAACAGAGCCTAGGGCACTGCCACTTATGGTCCTATAGCTTAGGGAAATTAAAATCAAAAAGACACAGCCACCCCAAAGTTTGGGACGCCTCTGTTTACAAGAACCTCGTTTACAGTACAAGTTCAACATCGCAGAAAGTGAAAAATGGATAAAGAAGTTGTGGTATTTACTTACAAAGCAATATCACTCAGCAATGAAATCTATGTCATCAGGCCCTTAGCATCACAATGAGTGGATTCAGGTATGATGATTCTACCTGAAATAAGTCACACAGAAAAAGAAACATCATAAGATATCAGTAATACACGGAATGTAAACTTGGCTACACAGGAACTGAATTACAGAACAGAACAGGGTCTCAAATTTAGAAAACCAACTTATGCTTGCTTAAGGGTAAAGGTGAGTTGGGGTGCTGCATAAAACCAGAGATTGAAATGAGCACAGATAAAGTTCCTTAAGTCAAATATGGAATAGACAACAGCTACTCCTTGCTCAACGAAATGGACTCAACACCGCATATTAAACGCCTAAGAATGTACCTGACTAGTAAGTATCGTAAAACCTATGGATTGCTATGTCTCCAAAAGAGAATCAAGCATGTGTACAGGGGCATAAACGCAGCAGTGATAGGATTGGAGAGGTTCGGTGAGCAAATGAAGACCCTTTGAAGTCATATTGCATGGTACCCATTCCACGGGTCTCAACTCTCCAGGTTTAAGGTATTCTTCCTTCAGCTAAAACATGCATGTGGAACCCAAGTATGATCAACCATGTGAACGGGAGACGTGTTCAAATATGTCTCAGTTTTCCTCCCCTGGTACTCGGGTGCAACATTCCAGACGCTTTACTAACACTCTCCCCACTTGGAGAGTCAGCGCCTTTAACCTCCTGTTTGGCCCAGTTTGCAATTTCTGCGGAAGATGAACAGGAATAGCGAGAACCAATGAGAGACAAGCTGGAGGTGTCTGGACGGGCAAATTTAACTCTCATTTCCCACCAGGAAGAGGAAATAACCGAAGGCTCAGCGTGCCGTACCGGAACCAGATTAGGGCCTGAAGCCATCCTGCGGTGTTGCGGCCAGCTCAAAAGAAAGCGAGTTGAAGAAAGGAGCTCAGGGGCACTGTAATGCACAAACCTGCAGAGTTATAAATGACAGCTATCGTCCAAAAATAGACTGAAGTAAGGCTGCCAAGAGGACTTGAAAGCGGGGCAGAATTGCAGGAAACCGATTTCAGGAGGTAGACTGGAATTGCATTGAAAGCATAGGAAAAGAGGCAGAACGTCCACAATGATGCACTTGGCCAAAAAGGGCGTATGCGTTTTTTCCTGAATATATTCAGGAAAAAACGCATACGCCCTTTTTGGCCAACCAAGCAAGCTTGCAAAGGAAATCTGCACTACAATGAAGTCTCACTTCCCCCCGGTCAAAAGGGCCATCTGAAAAAAGTGTAAAATCCAGAAAGGCAGGACAGGCCATGGAGAACTGGGAGCCTTGTTATGCTGATGGGCGGGATGTAAATTGCCAACAGACACTCGGGAGAAGTGTATGGTGTTTCCTGAAACATCTAAAAAACAAAGCAACAGAACCTAGGGCACTTCCACTTATGGTCCTATAGCTTAGGGAAATTAAAATCAAAAAGACACAGCCACCCCAAAGTTTGGAACGGCTCTGTTTACAAGAACCTCATTTACAGTACAAGTTCAACATCGCAGAAATTGAAAAATGGATAAAGAAGTTGTGGTATTTACTTACAAAGCAATATCACTCAGCAATGAAATCTGTGTCATCAGGCCCTTAGCAGCACAATGAGTGGATTCAGGTATGATGATTCTAACTGAAGTAAGTCACACAGAAAAAGAAACATCATAAGATATCAGTAATACACGGAATGTAAACTTGGCTACACAGGAACTGAATTACAGAACAGAACAGGGTCTCAAATTTAGAAAACCAACTTATGCTTGCTTAAGGGGAAAGGTGAGTTGGGGTGCTGCATAAAACCAGAGATTGAAATGAGCACAGATAAAGTTCCTTAAGCCAAATATGGAATAGACAAGAGCTACTCCTTGCTCAACGAAATGGACTCAACACCGCATATTAAACGCCTAAGAATGTACCTGACTAGTAAGTATCTTAAAACCTATGGATTGCTATGTCTCCGAAAGAGAATCAAGCGTGTGTACAGGGGCATAAACGCAGCAGTGATAGGATTGGAGATGTTCGGTGAGCAAATGAAGACCCTTTGAAGTCATATTGCATGGTACCCATTCCACGGGTTTCAAATACCCAGGTTTAAGGTATTCTTCCTTCAGCTAAAACATGCATGTGGAACCTAGAGTATGATCAACCATGTGATCGGGAGACGTGTTCAAATATGTCTCAGTTTTCCTCCCCTGGTACTCGGGTGCAACATTCCAGACGCTTTACTAACACTCTCCCCACTTGGAGAGTCAGTCCCTTTAACCTCCTGTTTGGCCCAGTTTGCAATTTCTGCGGAAGATGAACAGGAATAGCGAGAACCAATGAGAGGCTAGCTGGAGGTGTCTGGACGGGCAAATTTAACTCTCATTTCCCACCAGGAAGAGGAATTAACGAAAGGCTCAGCGTGCCGTGCCAGAACCAGATTAGGGCCTGAAGCCATCCTGCGGTGTTGCGGCCAGGTCACAAGAAAGCGAGTTGAAGAAAGGAGCTCAGGGGCACTGTAATTCACAAACCTGCAGAGTTATAAATGACAGCTATCGTCCAAAAATAGACTGAAGTAAGGCTGCCAAGAGGACTTGAAAGCGGGTCAGAATTGCAGGAAACCGATTTCAGGAGGTAGACTGGAATTGCATTGAAAGCATAGGAAAAGAGGCAGAACGTCCACAATGATGCACTTGGCCAAAAAGGGCGTATGCGTTTTTTCCTGAATATATTCAGGAAAAAACGCATACGCCCTTTTTGGCCAACCAAGCAAGCTTGCAAAGGAAATCTGCACTACAATGAAGTCTCACTTCCCCCCGGTCAAAAGGGCCATCTGAAAAAAGTGTAAAATCCAGAAAGGCAGGACAGGCCATGGAGAACTGGGAGCCTTGTTATGCTGATGGGCGGGATGTAAATTGCCAACAGACACTCGGGAGAAGTGTATGGTGTTTCCTGAAACATCTAAAAAACAAAGCAACAGAGCCTAGGGCACTGCCACTTATGGTCCTATAGCTTAGGGAAATTAAAATCAAAAAGACACAGCCACCCCAAAGTTTGGGACGCCTCTGTTTACAAGAACCTCGTTTACAGTACAAGTTCAACATCGCAGAAAGTGAAAAATGGATAAAGAAGTTGTGGTATTTACTTACAAAGCAATATCACTCAGCAATGAAATCTATGTCATCAGGCCCTTAGCATCACAATGAGTGGATTCAGGTATGATGATTCTACCTGAAATAAGTCACACAGAAAAAGAAACATCATAAGATATCAGTAATACACGGAATGTAAACTTGGCTACACAGGAACTGAATTACAGAACAGAACAGGGTCTCAAATTTAGAAAACCAACTTATGCTTGCTTAAGGGTAAAGGTGAGTTGGGGTGCTGCATAAAACCAGAGATTGAAATGAGCACAGATAAAGTTCCTTAAGTCAAATATGGAATAGACAACAGCTACTCCTTGCTCAACGAAATGGACTCAACACCGCATATTAAACGCCTAAGAATGTACCTGACTAGTAAGTATCGTAAAACCTATGGATTGCTATGTCTCCAAAAGAGAATCAAGCATGTGTACAGGGGCATAAACGCAGCAGTGATAGGATTGGAGAGGTTCGGTGAGCAAATGAAGACCCTTTGAAGTCATATTGCATGGTACCCATTACACGGGTCTCAACTCTCCAGGTTTAAGGTATTCTTCCTTCAGCTAAAACATGCATGTGGAACCCAAGTATGATCAACCATGTGAACGGGAGACGTGTTCAAATATGTCTCAGTTTTCCTCCCCTGGTACTCGGGTGCAACATTCCAGACGCTTTACTAACACTCTCCCCACTTGGAGAGTCAGCGCCTTTAACCTCCTGTTTGGCCCAGTTTGCAATTTCTGCGGAAGATGAACAGGAATAGCGAGAACCAATGAGAGACTAGCTGGAGGTGTCTGGCCGGGCAAATTTAACTCTCATTTCCCACCAGGAAGAGGAAATAACCAAAGGCTCAGCGTGCCGTACCGGAACCAGATTAGGGCCTGAAGCCATCCTGCGGTGTTGCGGCCAGCTCAAAAGAAAGCGAGTTGAAGAAAGGAGCTCAGGGGCACTGTAATTCACAAACCTGCAGACTTATAAATGACAGCTATCGTCCAAAAATAGACTGAAGTAAGGCTGCCAAGAGGACTTGAAAGCGGGGCAGAATTGCAGGAAACCGATTTCAGGAGGTAGACTGGAATTGCATTGAAAGCATAGGAAAAGAGGCAGAACGTCCACAATGATGCACTTGGCCAAAAAGGGCGTATGCGTTTTTTCCTGAATATATTCAGGAAAAAACGCATACGCCGTTTTTGGCCAACCAAGCAAGCTTGCAAAGGAAATCTGCACTACAATGAAGTCTCACTTCCCCCCGGTCAAAAGGGCCATCTGAAAAAAGTGTAAAATCCAGAAAGGCAGGACAGGCCATGGAGAACTGGGAGCCTTGTTATGCTGATGAGCGGGATGTAAATTGCCAACAACCACTCGGGAGAAGTGTATGGTGTTTCCTGAAACATCTAAAAAACAAAGCAACAGAACCTAGGGCACTTCCACTTATGGTCCTATAGCTTAGGGAAATTAAAATCAAAAAGACACAGCCAACCCAAAGTTTGGAACGGCTCCGTTTACAAGATCCACGTTTACAGTACAAGTTCAACATCGCAGAAAGTGAAAAATGGATAAAGAAGATGTGGTATTTACTTACAAAGCAATATCACTCAGCAATGAAATCTGTGTCATCAGGCCCTTAGCAGCACAATGAGTGGATTCAGGTATGATGATTCTAACTGAAGTAAGTCACACAGAAAAAGAAACATCATAAGATATCAGTAATACACGGAATGTAAACTTGGCTACACAGGAACTGAATTACAGAACAGAACAGGGACTCAAATTTAGAAAACCAACTTATGCTTGCTTAAGGGTAAAGGTGAGTTGGGGTGCTGCATAAAACCAGAGATTGAAATGAGCACAGATAAAGTTCCTTAAGCCAAATATGGAATAGACAAGAGCTACTCCTTGCTCAACGAAATGGACTCAACACCGCATATTAAACGCCTAAGAATGTACCTGACTAGTAAGTATCTTAAAACCTATGGATTGCTATGTCTCCGAAAGAGAATCAAGCGTGTGTACGGGGGCATAAACGCAGCAGTGATAGGATTGGAGAGGTTCGGTGAGCAAATGAAGACCCTTTGAAGTCATATTGCATGGTACGCATTACACGGGTCTCAACTCTCCAGGTTTAAGGTATTCTTCCTTCAGCTAAAACATGCATGTGGAACCCAAGTATGATCAACCATGTGAACGGGAGACGTGTTCAAATATGTCTCAGTTTTCCTCCCCTGGTACTCGGGTGCAACATTCCAGACGCTTTACTAACACTCTCCCCACTTGGAGAGTCAGCGTCTTTAACCTCCTGTTTGGCCCAGTTTGCAATTTCTGCGGAAGATGAACAGGAATAGCGAGAACCAATGAGAGACTAGCTGGAGGTGTCTGGACGGGCAAATTTAACTCTCATTTCCCACCAGGAAGAGGAATTAACCAAAGGCTCAGCGTGCCGTGCCGGAACCAGATTAGGGCCTGAAGCCATCCTGCGGTGTTGCGGCCAGGTCACAAGAAAGCGAGTTGAAGAAAGGAGCTCAGGGGCACTGTAATTCACAAACCTGCAGAGTTATAAATGACAGCTATCGTCCAAAAATAGACTGAAGTAAGGCTGCCAAGAGGACTTGAAAGCGGGGCAGAATTGCAGGAAACCGATTTCAGGAGGTAGACTGGAATTGCATTGAAAGCATAGGAAAAGAGGCAGAACGTCCACAATGATGCACTTGGCCAAAAAGGGCGTATGCGTTTTTTCCTGAATATATTCAGGAAAAAACGCATACGCCCTTTTTGGCCAACCAAGCAAGCTTGCAAAGGAAATCTGCACTACAATGAAGTCTCACTTCCCCCCGGTCAAAAGGGCCATCTGAAAAAAGTGTAAAATCCAGAAAGGCAGGACAGGCCATGGACAACTGGGAGCCTTGTTATGCTGATGGGCGAGATGTAAATTGCCAACAACCACTCGGGAGAAGTTTATGGTGTTTCCTGAAACATCTAAAAAACAAAGCAACAGAACCTAGGGCACTGCCACTTATGGTCCTATAGCTTAGGGAAATTAAAATCAAAAAGACACAGCCACCCCAAAGATTGGAACGGCTCTCTTTACAAGAACCTCGTTTACAGTACAAGTTCAACATCGCAGAAAGTGAAAAATGGATAAAGAAGTTGTGGTATTTACTTACAAAGCAATATCACTCAGCAATGAAATCAATGTCATCAGGCCCTTAGCAGCACAATGAGTGGATTCAGGTATGATGATTCTAACTGAAATAAGTCACACAGAAAAAGAAACATAATAAGATATCACTAATACACGGAATGTAAACTTGGCTACACAGGAACTGAATTCCAAAACAGAACAGGGTCTCAAATTTAGAAAACCAACTTATGCTTGCTTAAGGGTAAAGGTGAGTTGGGGTGCTGCATAAAACCAGAGATTGAAATGAGCACAGATAAAGTTCCTTAAGTCAAATATGAAATAGACAAGAGCTACTCCTTGCTCAACGAAATGGACTCAACACCGCATATTAAACGCCTAAGAATGTACCTGACTAGTAATTATCTTAAAACCTATGGATTGCTATGTCTCTGAAAGAGAATCAAGCATGTGTACAGGGGCATAAACGCAGCAGTGATAGGATTGGAGAGGTTCAGTGAGCAAATGAAGACCCTTTGAAGTCATATTGCATGGTACCCATTCCACGGGTTTCAACTACCCATGTTTAAGGTATTCTTCCTTCAGCTAAAACATGCATGTGGAACCTAGAGTATGATCAACCATGTGATCGGGAGACGTGCTCAAATATGTCTCAGTTTTCCTCCCCTGGTACTCGGGTGCAACATTCCAGACGCTTTACTAACACTCTCCCCACTTGGAGAGTCAGTCCCTTTAACCTCCTGTTTGGCCCAGTTTGCAATTTCTGCGGAAGATGAACAGGAATAGCGAGAACCAATGAGAGGCTAGCTGGAGGTGTCTGGACGGGCAAATTTAACTCTCATTTCCCACCAGGAAGAGGAATTAACCAAAGGCTCAGCGTGCCGTACCGGAACCAGATTAGGGCCTGAAGCCATCCTGCGGTGTTGCGGCCAGCTCAAAAGAAAGCGAGTTGAAGAAATGAGCTCAGGGGCACTGTAATTCACAAACCTGCAGAGTTATAAATGACAGCTATCGTCCAAAAATAGACTGAAGTAAGGCTGCCAAGAGGACTTGAAAGCGGGGCAGAATTGCAGGAAACCGATTTCAGGAGGTAGACTGGAATTGCATTGAAAGCATAGGAAAAGAGGCAGAACGTCCACAATGATGCACTTGGCCAAAAAGGGCATATGTGTTTTTTCCTGAATATATTCAGGAAAAAACGCATACGCCCTTTTTGGCCAACCAAGCAAGCTTGCAAAGGAAATCTGCACTACAATGAAGTCTCACTTTCCCCCGGTCAAAAGGGCCATCTGAAAAAAGTGTAAAATCCAGAAAGGCAGGACAGGCCATGGAGAACTGGGAGCCTTGTTATGCTGATGGGCGGGATGTAAATTGCCAACAGACACTCGGGAGAAGTGTATGGTGTTTCCTGAAACATCTAAAAAACAAAGCAACAGAGCCTAGGGCACTTCCACTTATGGTCCTATAGCTTAGGGAAATTAAAATCAAAAAGACACAGCCACCCCAAAGTTTGGAAAGGCTCTGTTTACAAGAACCTCGTTTACAGTACAAGTTCAACATCGCAGAAAGTGAAAAATGGATAAAGAAGTTGTGGTATTTACTTACAAAGCAATATCACTCAGCAATGAAATCTATGTCATCAGGCCCTTAGCATCACAATGAGTGGATTCAGGTACGATGATTCTAACTGAAATAAGTCACACAGAAAAAGAAACATCGTAAGATATCAGTAATACACGGAATGTAAACTTGGCTACACAGGAACTGAATTACAGAACAGAACAGGGTCTCAAATTTAGAAAACCAACTTATGCTTGCTTAAGGGTAAAGGTGAGTTGGGGTGTTGCATAAAACCAGAGATTGAAATGAGCACAGATAAAGTTCCTTAAGCCAAATATGGAATAGACAAGAGCTACTCCTTGCTCAACGAAATGGACTCAACACCCCATATTAAACGCCTAAG
The DNA here is from genome assembly GCF_949987515.2 of Delphinus delphis. Taxonomy (NCBI): domain Eukaryota; kingdom Metazoa; phylum Chordata; class Mammalia; order Artiodactyla; family Delphinidae; genus Delphinus; species Delphinus delphis. The sequence goes on along the minus strand of NW_027192996.1, from coordinate 128,871 downwards.
AATGTACCTGACTAGTAAGTATCTTAAAACCTATGGATTGCTATGTCTCCAAAAGAGAATCAAGCGTGTGTACAGGGGCATAAACGCAGCAGTGATAGGATTGGAGAGGTTCGGTGAGCAAATGAAGACCCTTTGAAGTCATATTGCATGGTACCCATTACACGGGTCTCAACTCTCCAGGTTTAAGGTATTCTTCCTTCAGCTAAAACATGCATGTGGAACCCAAGTATGATCAACCATGTGAACGGGAGACGTGTTCAAATATGTCTCAGTTTTCCTCCCCTGGTACTCGGGTGCAACATTCCAGACGCTTTACTAACACTCTCCCCACTTGGAGAGTCAGCGCCTTTAACCTCCTGTTTGGCCCAGTTTGCAATTTCTGCGGAAGATGAACAGGAATAGCGAGAACCAATGAGAGGCTAGCTGGAGGTGTCTGGACGGGCAAATTTAACTCTCATTTCCCAACAGGAAGAGGAAATAACCAAAGGCTCAGCGTGCCGTACCGGAACCAGATTAGGGCCTGAAGCCATCCTGCGGTGTTGCGGCCAGCTCAAAAGAAAGCGAGTTGAAGAAAGGAGCTCAGGGGCACTGTAATTCACAAACCTGCAGAGTTATAAATGACAGCTATCGTCCAAAAATAGACTGAAGTAAGGCTGCCAAGAGGACTTGAAAGCGGGGCAGAATTGCAGGAAACCGATTTCAGGAGGTAGACTGGAATTGCATTGAAAGCATAGGAAAAGAGGCAGAACGTCCACAATGATGCACTTGGCCAAAAAGGGCATATGTGTTTTTTCCTGAATATATTCAGGAAAAAACGCATACGCCCTTTTTGGCCAACCAAGCAACCTTGCAAAGGAAATCTGCACTACAATGAAGTCTCACTTCCCCCCGGTCAAAAGGGCCATCTGAAAAAAGTGTAAAATCCAGAAAGGCAGGACAGGCCATGGAGAACTGGGAGCCTTGTTATGCTGATGGGCGGGATGTAAATTGCCAACAACCACTCGGGAGAAGTGTATGGTGTTTCCTGAAACATCTAAAAAACAAAGCAACAGAGCCTAGGGCACTGCCACTTATGGTCCTATAGCTTAGGGAAATTAAAATCAAAAAGACACAGCCACCCCAAAATTTGGAACGGCTCTGTTTACAAGAACCTCGTTTACAGTACAAGTTCAACATCGCAGAAAGTGAAAAATGGATAAAGAAGTTGTGGTATTTACTTACAAAGCAATATCACTCAGCAATGATATCTGTGTCATCAGGCCCTTAGCAGCACAATGAGTGGATTCAGGTACGATGATTCTAACTGAAATAAGTCACACAGAAAAAGAAACATCATAAGATATCACTAATACACGGAATGTAAACTTGGCTACACAGGAACTGAATTCCAAAACAGAACAGTGTCTCAAATTTAGAAAACCAACTTATGCTTGCTTAAGGGTAAAGGTGAGTTGGGGTGCTGCATAAAACCAGAGATTGAAATGAGCACAGATAAAGTTCCTTAAGCCAAATATGGAATAGACAAGAGCTACTCCTTGCTCAATGAAATGGACTCAACACCCCATATTAAACGCCTAAGAATGTACCTGACTAGTAAGTATCTTAAAACCTATGGATTGCTATGTCTCCAAAAGAGAATCAAGCGTGTGTACAGGGGCATAAACGCAGCAGTGATAGGATTGGAGAGGTTCGGTGAGCAAATGAAGACCCTTTGAAGTCATATTGCATGGTACCCATTACACGGGTCTCAACTCTCCAGGTTTAAGGTATTCTTCCTTCAGCTAAAACATTCATGTGGAACCCAAGTATGATCAACCATGTGAACGGGAGACGTGTTCAAATATGTCTCAGTTTTCCTCCCCTGGTACTCGGGTGCAACATTCCAGACGCTTTACTAACACTCTCCCCACTTGGAGAGTCAGCGCCTTTAACCTCCTGTTTGGCCCAGTTTGCAATTTCTGCGGAAGATGAACAGGAATAGCGAGAACCAATGAGAGGCTAGCTGGAGGTGTCTGGACGGGCAAATTTAACTCTCATTTCCCACCAGGAAGAGGAAATAACCAAAGGCTCAGCGTGCCGTACCGGAACCAGATTAGGGCCTGAAGCCATCATGCGGTGTTGCGGCCAGCTCAAAAGAAAGCGAGTTGAAGAAAGGAGCTCAGGGGCACTGTAATTCACAAACCTGCAGAGTTATAAATGACAGCTATCGTCCAAAAATACACTGAAGTAAGGCTGCCAAGAGGACTTCAAATTGGGGCAGAATTGCAGGAAACCGATTTCAGGAGGTAGACTGGAATTGCATTGAAAGCATAGGAAAAGAGGCAGAACGTCCACAATGATGCACTTGGCCAAAAAGGGCGTATGCGTTTTTTCCTGAATATATTCAGGAAAAAACGCATACGCCCTTTTTGGCCAACCAAGCAAGCTTGCAAAGGAAATCTGCACTACAATGAAGTCTCACTTCCCCCCGGTCAAAAGGGCCATCTGAAAAAAGTGTAAAATCCAGAAAGGCAGGACAGGCCATGGAGAACTGGGAGCCTTGTTATGCTGATGGGCGGGATGTAAATTGCCAACAACCACTCGGGAGAAGTGTATGGTGTTTCCTGAAACATCTAAAAAACAAAGCAACAGAACCTAGGGCACTTCCACTTATGGTCCTATAGCTTAGGGAAATTAAAATCAAAAAGACACAGCCACCCGAAAGTTTGGAACGGCTCTGTTTACAAGAACCTCGTTTACAGTACAAGTTCAACATCGCAGAAAGTGAAAAATGGATAAAGAAGTTGTGGTATTTACTTACAAAGCAATATCTCTCAGCAATGAAATCTGTGTCATCAGGCCCTTAGCAGCACAATGAGTGGATTCAGGTATGATGATTCTAACTGAAGTAAGTCACACAGAAAAAGAAACATCATAAGATATCAGTAATACACGGAATGTAAACTTGGCTACACAGGAACTGAATTACAGAACAGAACAGGGACTCAAATTTAGAAAACCAACTTATGCTTGCTTAAGGGTAAAGGTGAGTTGGGGTGCTGCATAAAACCAGAGATTGAAATGAGCACAGATAAAGTTCCTTAAGTCAAATATGGAATAGACAAGAGCTACTCCTTGCTCAACGAAATGGACTCAACACCGCATATTAAACGCCTAAGAATGTACCTGACTAGTAAGTATCTTAAAACCTATGGATTGCTATGTCTCCAAAAGAGAATCAAGCGTGTGTACAGGGGCCTAAACGCAGCAGTGATAGGATTGGAGAGGTTCGGTGAGCAAATGAAGACCCTTTGAAGTCATATTGCATGGTACCCATTCCACGGGTCTCAACTCTCCAGGTTTAAGGTATTCTTCCTTCAGCTAAAACATGCATGTGGAACCCAAGTATGATCAACCATGTGAACGGGAGACGTGTTCAAATATGTCTCAGTTTTCGTACCCTGGTACTCGGGTGCAACATTCCACACGCTTTACTAACACTCTCCCGACTTAGAGAGTCACTCCCTTTAACCTCCTGTTTGGCCCAGTTTGCAATTTCTGCGGAAGATGAACAGGAATAGCGAGAACCAATGAGAGACTAGCTGGAGGTGTCTGGACGGGCAAATTTAACTCTCATTTCCCACCAGGAAGAGGAAATAACCAAAGGCTCAGCGTGCCGTGCCGGAACCAGATTAGGGCCTGAAGCCATCCTGCGGTGTTGCGGCCAGGTCACAAGAAAGCGAGTTGAAGAAAGGAGCTCAGGGGCACTGTAATTCACAAACCTGCAGAGTTATAAATGACAGCTATCGTCCAAAAATAGACTGAAGTAAGGCTGCCAAGAGGACTTGAAAGCGGGGCAGAATTGCAGGAAACCGATTTCAGGAGGTAGACTGGAATTGCATTGAAAGCATAGGAAAAGAGGCAGAATGTCCACAATGATGCACTTGGCCAAAAAGGGCGTATGCGTTTTTCCTGAATATATTCAGGAAAAAACGCATACGCCCTTTTTGGCCAACCAAGCAAGCTTGCAAAGGAAATCTGCACTACAATGAAGTCTCACTTCTCCCCGGTCAAAAGGGCCATCTGAAAAAAGTGTAAAATCCAGAAAGGCAGGACAGGCCATGGAGAACTGGGAGCCTTGTTATGCTGATGGGCGGGATGTAAATTGCCAACAACCACTCGGGAGAAGTGTATGGTGTTTCCTGAAACATCTAAAAAACAAAGCAACAGAACCTAGGGCACTTCCACTTATGGTCCTATAGCTTAGGGAAATTAAAATCAAAAAGACACAGCCACCCCAAAGTTTGGAACGGCTCTGTTTACAAGAACCTCCTTTACAGTACAAGTTCAACATCGCAGAAAGTGAAAAATGGATAAAGAAGTTGTGGTATTTACTTACAAAGCAATATCACTCAGCAATGAAATCTGTGTCATCAGGCCCTTAGCAGCACAATGAGTGGATTCAGGTATGATGATTCTAACAGAAGTAAGTCACACAGAAAAAGAAACATCATAAGATATCAGTAATACACGGAATGTAAACTTGGCTACACAGGAACTGAATTACAGAACAGAACAGGGTCTCAAATTTAGAAAACCAACTTATGCTTGCTTAAGGGTAAAGGTGAGTTGGGGTGCTGCATAAAACCAGAGATTGAAATGAGCACAGATAAAGTTCCTTAAGTCAAATATGGAATAGACAAGAGCTACTCCTTGCTCAACGAAATGGACTCAACACCGCATATTAAATGCGTAAGAATGTACCTGACTAGTAAGTATCTTAAAAACCTATGGATTGCTATGTCTCCGAAAGAGAATCAAGCATGTGTACAGGGGCATAAACGCAGCAGTGATAGGATTGGAGAGGTTCGGTGAGCAAATGAAGACCCTTTGAAGTCATATTGCATGGTACCCATTACACGGGCTTAACTCTCCAGGTTTAAGGTATTCTTCCTTCAACTAAAACATGCATGTGGAACCCAAGTATGATCAACCATGTGAACGGGAGACGTGTTCAAATATGTCTCAGTTTTCCTCCCCTGGTACTCGGGTGCAACATTCCAGACGCTTTACTAACACTCTCCCCACTTGGAGAGTCAGCGCCTTTAACCTCCTGTTTGGCCCAGTTTGCAATTTCTGCGGAAGATGAACAGGAATAGCGAGAACCAATGAGAGACTAGCTGGAGGTGTCTGGACGGGCAAATTTAACTCTCATTTCCCACCAGGAAAAGGAAATAACCAAAGGCTCAGCGTGCCGTGCCGAACCAGATTAGGGCCTGAAGCCATCCTGCGGTGTTGCGGCCAGGTCACAAGAAAGCAAGTTGAAGAAAGGAGCTCAGGGGCACTGTAATGCACAAACCTGCAGAGTTATAAATGACAGCTATCGTCCAAAAATAGACTGAAGTAAGGCTGCCAAGAGGACTTGAAAGCGGGGCAGAATTGCAGGAAACCGATTTCAGGAGGTAGACTGGAATTGCATTGAAAGCATAGGAAAAGAGGCAGAACGTCCACAATGATGCACTTGGCCAAAAAGGGCGTATGCGTTTTTTCCTGAATATATTCAGGAAAAAACGCATACGCCCTTTTTGGCCAACCAAGCAAGCTTGCAAAGGAAATCTGCACTACAATGAAGTCTCACTTCCCCCCGGTCAAAAGGGCCATCTGAAAAAAGTGTAAAATCCAGAAAGGCAGGACAGGCCATGGAGAACTGGGAGCCTTGTTATGCTGATGGGCGGGATGTAAATTGCCAACAACCACTCGGGAGAAGTGTATGGTGTTTCCTGAAACATCTAAAAAACAAAGCAACAGAACCTAGGGCACTTCCACTTATGGTCCTATAGCTTAGAGAAATTAAAATCAAAAAGACACAGCCACCCCTAAAGTTTGGAACGGCTCTGTTTACAAGAACCTCGTTTACAGTACAAGTTCAACATCGCAGAAAGTGAAAAATGGATAAAGAAGTTGTGGTATTTACTTACAAAGCAATATCACTCAGCAATGAAATCTGTGTCATCAGGCCCTTAGCAGCACAATGAGTGGATTCAGGTATGATGATTCTAACAGAAGTAAGTCACACAGAAAAAGAAACATCATAAGATATCAGTAATACACGGAATGGAAACTTGGCTACACAGGAACTGAATTACAGAACAGAACAGGGTCTCAAATTTAGAAAACCAACTTATGCTTGCTTAAGGGTAAAGGTGAGTTGGGGTGCTGCATAAAACCAGAGATTGAAATGAGCACAGATAAAGTTCCTTAAGTCAAATATGGAATAGACAAGAGCTACTCCTTGCTCAACGAAATGGACTCAACACCGCATATTCAATGCCTAAGAATGTACCTGACTAGTAAGTATCTTAAAAACCTATGGATTGCTATGTCTCCGAAAGAGAATCAAGCATGTGTACAGGGGCATAAACGCAGCAGTGATAGGATTGGAGAGGTTCGGTGAGCAAATGAAGACCCTTTGAAGTCATATTGCATGGTACCCATTACACGGGTCTTAACTCTCCAGGTTTAAGGTATTCTTCCTTCAACTAAAACATGCATGTGGAAGCCAAGTATGATCAACCATGTGAACGGGAGACGTGTTCAAATATGTCTCAGTTTTCCTCCCCTGGTACTCGGGTGCAACATTCCAGACGCTTTACTAACACTCTCCCCACTTGGAGAGTCAGCGCCTTTAACCTCCTGTTTGGCCCAGTTTGCAATTTCTGCGGAAGATGAACAGGAATAGCGAGAACCAATGAGAGACTAGCTGGAGGTGTCTGGACGGGCAAATTTAACTCTCATTTCCCACCAGGAAAAGGAAATAACCAAAGGCTCAGCGTGCCGTGCCGGAACCAGATTAGGGCCTGAAGCCATCCTGCGGTGTTGCGGCCAGGTCACAAGAAAGCAAGTTGAAGAAAGGAGCTCAGGGGCACTGTAATGCACAAACCTGCAGAGTTATAAATGACAGCTATCGTCCAAAAATAGACTGAAGTAAGGCTGCCAAGAGGACTTGAAAACGGGGCAGAATTGCAGGAAACCGATTTCAGGAGGTAGACTGGAATTGCATTGAAAGCATAGGAAAAGAGGCAGAACGTCCACAATGATGCACTTGGCCAAAAAGGGCGTATGCGTTTTTTCCTGAATATATTCAGGAAAAAACGCATACGCCCTTTTTGGCCAACCAAGCAAGCTTGCAAAGGAAATCTGCACTACAATGAAGTCTCACTTCCCCCCGGTCAAAAGGGCCATCTGAAAAAAGTGTAAAATCCAGAAAGGCAGGACAGGCCATGGAGAACTGGGAGCCTTGTTATGCTGATGGGTGGGATGTAAATTGCCAACAACCACTCGGGAGAAGTGTATGGTGTTTCCTGAAACATCTAAAAAACAAAGCAACAGAGCCTAGGTCACTGCCACTTATGGTCCTATAGCTTAGGGAAATTAAAATCAAAAAGACACAGCCACCCCAAAGTTTGGATCGGCTCTGTTTATAAGAACCTCGTTTACAGTACAAGTTCAACATCGCAGAAAGTGAAAAATGGATAAAGAAGTTGTGGTATTTACTTACAAAGCAATATCACTCAGCAATGAAATCTGTCATCAGGCCCTTAGCAGCACAATGAGTGGATTCAGGTATGATGATTCTAACTGAAATAAGTCACACAGAAAAGAAACATCATAAGATATCAGTAATACACGGAATGTAAACTTGGCTACACAGGAACTGAATTACAGAACAGAACAGGGTCTCAAATTTAGAAAACCAACTTATGCTTGCTTAAGGGTAAAGGTGAGTTGGGGTGCTGCATAAAACCAGAGATTGAAATGAGCACAGATAAAGTTCCTTAAGCCAAATATGGAAGAGACAAGAGCTACTCCTTGCTCAACGAAATGGACTCAACACCGCATATTAAACGCCTAAGAATGTACCTGACTAGTAAGTATCTTAAAACCTATGGATTGCTATGTCTCCAAAAGAGAATCAAGCGTGTGTACAGGGGCATAAACGCAGCAGTGATAGGATTGGAGAGGTTCGGTGAGCAAATGAAGACCCTTTGAAGTCATATTGCATGGTACCCATTCCACGGGTCTTAACTCTCCAGGTTTAAGGTATTCTTCCTTCAGCTAAAACATGCATGTGGAACCCAAGTATGATCAACCATGTGAACGGGAGACGTGTTCAAATATGTCTCAGTTTTCCTCCCCTGGTACTCGGGTGCAACATTCCAGACGCTTTACTAACACTCTCCCCACTTGGAGAGTCAGCGCCTTTAACCTCCTGTTTGGCCCAGTTTGCAATTTCTACGGAAGATGAACAGGAATAGCGAGAACCAATGAGAGGCTAGCTGGAGGTGTCTGGACGGGCAAATTTAACTCTCATTTCCCACCAGGAAAAGGAAATAACCAAAGGCTCAGCGTGCCGTACCGGAACCAGATTAGGGCCTGAAGCCATCCTGCGGTGTTGCGGCCAGGTCACAAGAAAGCGAGTTGAAGAAAGGAGCTCAGGGGCACTGTAATGCACAAACCTGCAGAGTTATAAATGACAGCTATCGTCCAAAAATACACTGAAGTAAGGCTGCCAAGAGGACTTCAAAGTGGGGCAGAATTGCAGGAAACCGATTTCAGGAGGTAGACTGGAATTGCATTGAAAGCATAGGAAAAGAGGCAGAACGTCCACAATGATGCACTTGGCCAAAAAGGGCGTATGCGTTTTTTCCTGAATATATTCAGGAAAAAACGCATACGCCCTTTTTGGCCAACCAAGCAAGCTTGCAAAGGAAATCTGCACTACAATGAAGTCTCACTTCCCCCCGGTCAAAAGGGCCATCTGAAAAAAGTGTAAAATCCAGAAAGGCAGGACAGGCCATGGAGAACTGGGAGCCTTGTTATGCTGATGGGCGGGATGTAAATTGCCAACAACCACTCGGGAGAAGTGTATGGTGTTTCCTGAAACATCTAAAAAACAAAGCAACAGAACCTAGGGCACTTCCACTTATGGTCCTATAGCTTAGGGAAATTAAAATCCAAAAGACACAGCCACCCCAAAGTTTGGAACGGCTCTGTTTACAAGAACCTCCTTTACAGTACAAGTTCAACATCGCAGAAAGTGAAAAATGTATAAAGAAGATGTGGTATTTACTTACAAAGCAATATCACTCAGCAATGAAATCTGTGTCATCAGGCCCTTAGCAGCACAATGAGTGGATTCAGGTATGATGATTCTAACAGAAGTAAGTCACACAGAAAAAGAAACATCATAAGATATCAGTAATACACGGAATGTAAACTTGGCTACACAGGAACTGAATTACAGAACAGAACAGGGTCTCAAATTTAGAAAACCAACTTATGCTTGCTTAAGGGTAAAGGTGAGTTGGGGTGCTGCATAAAACCAGAGATTGAAATGAGCACAGATAAAGTTCCTTAAGTCAAATATGGAATAGACAAGAGCTACTCCTTGCTCAACGAAATGGACTCAACACCGCATATTCAATGCCTAAGAATGTACCTGACTAGTAAGTATCTTAAAAACCTATGGATTGCTATGTCTCCGAAAGAGAATCAAGCATGTGTACAGGGGCATAAACGCAGCAGTGATAGGATTGGAGAGGTTCGGTGAGCAAATGAAGACCCTTTGAAGTCATATTGCATGGTACCCATTACACGGGTCTTAACTCTCCAGGTTTAAGGTATTCTTCCTTCAACTAAAACATGCATGTGGAAGCCAAGTATGATCAACCATGTGAACGGGAGACGTGTTCAAATATGTCTCAGTTTTCCTCCCCTGGTACTCGGGTGCAACATTCCAGACGCTTTACTAACACTCTCTCCACTTGGAGAGTCAGCGCCTTTAACCTCCTGTTTGGCCCAGTTTGCAATTTCTGCGGAAGATGAACAGGAATAGCGAGAACCAATGAGAGACTAGCTGGAGGTGTCTGGACGGGCAAATTTAACTCTCATTTCCCACCAGGAAAAGGAAATAACCAAAGGCTCAGCGTGCCGGGCCGGAACCAGATTAGGGCCTGAAGCCATCCTGCGGTGTTGCGGCCAGGTCACAAGAAAGCAAGTTGAAGAAAGGAGCTCAGGGGCACTGTAATGCACAAACCTGCAGAGTTATAAATGACAGCTATCGTCCAAAAATACACTGAAGTAAGTCTGCCAAGAGGACTTCAAAGTGGGGCAGAATTGCAGGAAACCGATTTCAGGAGGTAGACTGGAATTGCATTGAAAGCATAGGAAAAGAGGCAGAACGTCCACAATGATGCACTTGGCCAAAAAGGGCGTATGCGTTTTTTCCTGAATATATTCAGGAAAAAACGCATACGCCCTTTTTGGCCAACCAAGCAAGCTTGCAAAGGAAATCTGCACTACAATGAAGTCTCACTTCCCCCCGGTCAAAAGGGCCATCTGAAAAAAGTGTAAAATCCAGAAAGGCAGGACAGGCCATGGAGAACTGGGAGCCTTGTTATGCTGATGGGCGGGATGTAAATTGCCAACAACCACTCGGGAGAAGTGTATGGTGTTTCCTGAAACATCTAAAAAACAAAGCAACAGAACCTAGGGCACTTCCACTTATGGTCCTATAGCTTAGGGAAATTAAAATCAAAAAGACACAGCCACCCCAAAGTTTGGAACGGCTCTGTTTACAAGAACCTCGTTTACAGTACAAGTTCAACATCGCAGAAAGTGAAAAATGGATAAAGAAGTTGTGGTATTTACTTACAAAGCAATATCACTCAGCAATGAAATCTATGTCATCAGGCCCTTAGCATCACAATGAGTGGATTCAGGTATGATGATTCTAACTGAAATAAGTCACACAGAAAAAGAAACATCATAAGATATCAGTAATACACGGAATGTAATCTTGGCTACACAGGAACTGAATTACAGAACAGAACAGGGTCTCAAATTTAGAAAACCAACTTATGCTTGCTTAAGGGTAAAGGTGAGTTGGGGTGCTGCATAAAACCAGAGATTGAAATGAGCACAGATAAAGTTCCTTAAGTCAAATATGGAATAGACAAGAGCTACTCCTTGCTCAACGAAATGGACTCAACACCGCATATTAAACGCCTAAGAATGTACCTGACTAGTAAGTATCGTAAAACCTATGGATTGCTATGTCTCCAAAAGAGAATCAAGCATGTGTACAGGGGCATAAACGCAACAGTGATAGGATTGGAGAGGTTCGGTGAGCAAATGAAGACCCTTTGAAGTCATATTGCATAGTACCCATTACACGGGTCTGAACTCTCCAGGTTTAAGGTATTCTTCCTTCAGCTAAAACATGCATGTGGAACCCAAGTATGATCAACCATGTGAACGGGAGACGTGTTCAAATATGTCTCAGTTTTCCCCCCCTGGTACTCGGGTGCAACATTCCAGACGCTTTACTAACACTCTCCCCACTTGGAGAGTCAGTCCCTTTAACCTCCTGTTTGGCCCAGTTTGCAATTTCTGCGGAAGATGAACAGGAATAGCGAGAACCAATGAGAGACTAGCTGGAGGTGTCTGGACGGGCAAATTTAACTCTCATTTCCCACCAGGAAGAGGAAATAACCAAAGGCTCAGCGTGCCGTGCCGGAACCAGATTAGGGCCTGAAGCCATCCTGCGGTGTTGCGGCCAGGTCACAAGAAAGCGAGTTGAAGAAAGGAGCTCAGGGGCACTGTAATTCACAAACCTGCAGAGTTATAAATGACAGCTATCGTCCAAAAATAGACTGAAGTAAGGCTGCCAAGAGGACTTGAAAGCGGGGCAGAATTGCAGGAAACCGATTTCAGGAGGTAGACTGGAATTGCATTGAAAGCATAGGAAAAGAGGCAGAACGTCCACAATGATGCACTTGGCCAAAAAGGGCGTATGCGTTTTTTCCTGAATATATTCAGGAAAAAACGCATACGCCCTTTTTGGCCAACCAAGCAAGCTTGCAAAGGAAATCTGCACTACAATGAAGTCACACTTCCCCCCGGTCAAAAGGGCCATCTGAAAAAAGTGTAAAATCCAGAAAGGCAGTACAGGCCATGGAGAACTGGGAGCCTTGTTATGCTGAAGGGCGGGATGTAAATTGCCAACAACCACTAGGGAGAAGTGTATGGTGTTTCCTGAAACATCTAAAAAACAAAGCAACAGAACCTAGGGCACTTCCACTTATGGTCCTATAGCTTAGGGAAATTAAAATCAAAAAGACACAGCCACCCCAAAGTTTGGAACGGCTCTGTTTACAAGAACCTCGTTTACAGTACAAGTTCAACATCGCAGAAAGTGAAAAATGGATAAAGAAGTTGTGGTATTTACTTACAAAGCAATATCACTCAGCAATGAAATCTGTGTCATCAGGCCCTTAGCAGCACAATGAGTGGATTCAGGTATGATGATTCTAACTGAAATAAGTCACACAGAAAAAGAAACATCATAAGATATCAGTAATACACGGAATGGAAACTTGGCTACACAGGAACTGAATTACAGAACAGAACAGGGTCTCAAATTTAGAAAACCAACTTATGCTTGCTTAAGGGTAAAGGTGAGTTGGGGTGCTGCATAAAACCAGAGATTGAAATGAGCACAGATAAAGTTCCTTAAGCCAAATATGGAATAGACAAGAGCTACTCCTTGCTCAACGAAATGGACTCAACACCCCATATTAAACGCCTAAGAATGTACCTGAGTAGTAAGTATCTTAAAACCTATGGATTGCTATGTCTCCCAAAGAGAATCAAGCATGTGTACAGGGGCATAAACGCAGCAGTGATAGGATTGGAGAGGTTCGGTGAGCAAATGAAGACCCTTTGAAGTCATATTGCATGGTACCCATTCCACGGGTTTCAACTACCCAGGTTTAAGGTATTCTTCCTTCAGCTAAAACATGCATGTGGAACCTAGAGTATGATCAACCATGTGATCGGGAGACGTGTTCAAATATGTCTCAGTTTTCCTCCCCTGGTACTCGGGTGCAACATTCCAGACGCTTTACTAACACTCTCCCGACTTGGAGAGTCAGTCCCTTTAACCTCCTGTTTGGCCCAGTTTGCAATTTCTGCGGAAGATGAACAGGAATAGCGAGAACCAATGAGAGACTAGCTGGAGGTGTCTGGACGGGCAAATTTAACTCTCATTTCCCACCAGGAAGAGGAATTAACCAAAGGCTCAGCGTGCCGGGCCGGAACCAGATTAGGGCCTGAAGCCATCCTGCGGTGTTGCGGCCAGGTCACAAGAAATCGAGTTGAAGAAAGGAGCTCAGGGGCACTGTAATTCACAAACCTGCAGAGTTATAAATGACAGCTATCGTCCAAAAATAGACTGAAGTAAGGCTGCCAAGAGGACTTGAAAGCGGGGCAGAATTGCAGGAAACCAATTTCAGAAGGTAGACTGGAATTGCATTGAAAGCATAGGAAAAGAGGCAGAACGTCCACAATGATGCACTTGGCCAAAAAGGGCGTATGCGTTTTTTCCTGAATATATTCAGGAAAAAACGCATACGCCCTTTTTGGCCAACCAAGCAAGCTTGCAAAGGAAATCTGCACTACAATGAAGTCTCACTTCCCCCCGGTCAAAAGGGCCATCTGAAAAAAGTGTAAAATCCAGAAAGGCAGGACAGGCCATGGAGAACTGGGAGCCTTGTTATGCTGATGGGCGGGATGTAAATTGCCAACAACCACTCGGGAGAAGTGTATGGTGTTTCCTGAAACATCTAAAAAACAAAGCAACAGAACCTAGGGCACTTCCACTTATGGTCCTATAGCTTAGGGAAATTAAAATCAAAAAGACACAGCCACCCCAAAGTTTGGAACGGCTCTGTTTACAAGAACCTCGTTTACAGTACAAGTTCAACATCACAGAAAGTGAAAAATGGATAAAGAAGTTGTGGTATTTACTTACAAAGCAATATCACTCAGCAATGAAATCTGTGTCATCAGGCCCTTAGCAGCACAATGAGTGGATTCAGGTATGATGATTCTAACTGAAATAAGTCACACAGAAAAAGAAACATCATAAGATATCAGTAATACACGGAATGGAAACTTGGCTACACAGGAACTGAATTACAGAACAGAACAGGGTCTCAAATTTAGAAAACCAACTTATTCTTGCTTAAGGGTAAAGGTGAGTTGGGGTGCTGCATAAAACCAGAGATTGAAATGAGCACAGATAAAGTTCCTTAAGCCAAATATGGAATAGACAAGAGCTACTCCTTGCTCAACGAAATGGACTCAACACCCCATATTAAACGCCTAAGAATGTACCTGACTAGTAAGTATCTTAAAACCTATGGATTGCTATGTCTCCGAAAGAGAATCAAGCATGTGTACAGGGGCATAAACGCAGCAGTGATAGGATTGGAGAGGTTCGGTGAGCAAATGAAGACCCTTTGAAGTCATATTGCATGGTACCCATTCCACGGGTTTCAACTACCCAGGTTTAAGGTATTCTTCCTTCAGCTAAAACATGCATGTGGAACCTAGAGTATGATCAACCATGTGATCGGGAGACGTGTTCAAATATGTCTCAGTTTTCCTCCCCTGGTACTCGGGTGCAACATTCCAGACGCTTTACTAACACTCTCCCCACTTGGAGAGTCAGTCCCTTTAACCTCCTGTTTGGCCCAGTTTGCAATTTCTGTGGAAGATGAACAGGAATAGCGAGAACCAATGAGAGGCTAGCTGGAGGTGTCTGGACGGGCAAATTTAACTCTCATTTCCCACCAGGAAGAGGAATTAACCAAAGGCTCAGCGTGCCGGGCCGGAACCAGATTAGGGCCTGAAGCCATCCTGCGGTGTTGCGGCCAGGTCACAAGAAAGCGAGTTGAAGAAAGGAGCTCAGGGGCACTGTAATTCACAAACCTGCAGAGTTATAAATGACAGCTATCGTCAAAAATAGACTGAAGTAAGGCTGCCAAGAGGACTTGAAAGCGGGGCAGAATTGCAGGAAACCAATTTCAGAAGGTAGACTGGAATTGCATTGAAAGCATAGGAAAAGAGGCAGAACGTCCACAATGATGCACTTGGCCAAAAAGGGCGTATGCGTTTTTTCCTGAATATATTCAGGAAAAAACGCATACGCCCTTTTTGGCCAACCAAGTAAGCTTGCAAAAGAAATCTGCACTACAATGAAGTCTCACTTCCCCCCGGTCAAAAGGGCCATCTGAAAAAAGTGTAAAATCCAGAAAGGCAACAGGCCATTGAGAACTGAGAGCCTTATTATGCTGATGGGCGGGATGTAAATTGCCAACAGACACTTGGGAGAAGTGTATGGTGTTTCCTGAAACATCTAAAAAACAAAGCAACAGAGCCTAGGGCACTTCCACTTATGGTCCTATAGCTTAGGGAAATTAAAATCAAAAAGACACAGCCACCCCAAAGTTTGGAACGGCTCTGTTTACAAGAACCTCGTTTACAGTACAAGTTCAACATCGCAGAAAGTGAAAAATGGATAAAGAAGTTGTGGTATTCACTTACAAAACAATATCACTCAGCAATGAAATCTATGTCATCAGGCCCTTAGCAGCACAATGAGTGGATTCAGGTATGATGATTCTAACTGAAATAAGTCACACAGAAAAAGAAACATCATAAGATATCAGTAATACACGGAATGGAAACTTGGCTACACAGGAACTGAATTACAGAACAGAACAGGGTCTCAAATTTAGAAAAACAACTTATGCTTGCTTAAGGGTAAAGGTGAGTTGGGGTGCTGCATAAAACCAGAGATTGAAATGAGCACAGATAAAGTTCCTTAAGCCAAATATGGAATAGACAAGAGCTACTCCTTGCTCAACGAAATGGACTCAACACCGCATATTAAACGCCTAAGAATGTACCTGACTTGTAAGTATCTTAAAACCTATGGATTGCTATGTCTCCGAAAGAGAATCAAGCATGTGTACAGGGGCATAAACGCAGCAGTGATAGGATTGGAGAGGTTCGGTGAGCAAATGAAGACCCTTTGAAGTCATATTGCATGGTACCCATTCCACGGGTTTCAACTACCCAGGTTTAAGGTATTCTTCCTTCAGCTAAAACATGCATGTGGAACCTAGAGTATGATCAACCATGTGATCGGGAGACATGTTCAAATATGTCTCAGTTTTCCTCCCCTGGTACTCGGGTGCAACATTCCAGACGCTTTACTAACACTCTCCCCACTTGGAGAGTCAGTCCCTTTAACCTCCTGTTTGGCCCAGTTTGCAATTTTTGTGGAAGATGAACAGGAATAGCGAGAACCAATGAGAGGCTAGCTGGAGGTGTCTGGACGGGCAAATTTAACTCTAATTTCCCACCAGGAAGAGGAATTAACCAAAGGCTCAGCGTTCCGGGCCGGAACCAGATTAGGGCCTGAAGCCATCTTGCGGTGTTGCGGCCAGGTCACAAGAAAGCGAGTTGAAGAAAGGAGCTCAGGGGCACTGTAATTCACAAACCTGCAGAGTTATAAATGACAGCTATCGTCCAAAAATAGACTGAAGTAAGGCTGCCAAGAGGACTTGAAAGCGGGGCAGAATTGCAGGAAACCGATTTCAGGAGGTAGACTGGAATTGCACTGAAAGCATAGGAAAAGAGGCAGAACGTCCACAATGATGCACTTGGCCAAAAAGGACGTATGCGTTTTTTCCTGAATATATTCAGGAAAAAACGCATACGCCCTTTTTGGCCAACCAAGCAAGCTTGCAAAGGAAATCTGCACTACAATGAAGTCTCACTTCCCCCCGGTCAAAAGGGCCATCTGAAAAAAGTGTAAAATCCAGAAAGGCAGGACAGGCCATGGAGAACTGGGAGCCTTGTTATGCTGATGGGCGGGATGTAAATTGCCAACAGACACTCGGGAGAAGTGTATGGTGTTTCCTGAAACATCTAAAAAACAAAGCAACAGAGCCTAGGGCACTTCCACTTATGGTCCTATAGCTTAGGGAAATTAAAATCAAAACTACACAGCCACCCCAAAGTTTGGAACGGCTCTGTTTACAAGAACCTCGTTTACAGTACAAGTTCAACATCGCAGAAAGTGAAAAACGGATAAAGAAGTTGTGGTATTTCCTTACAAAGCAATATCACTCAGCAATGAAATCTATGTCATCAGGCCCTTAGCATCACAATGAGTGGATTCAGGTATGATGATTCTAACTGAAATAAGTCACACAGAAAAAGAAACATCATAAGATATCAGTAATACACGGAATGTAAACTTGGCTACACAGGAACTGAATTACAGAACAGAACAGTGTCTCAAATTTAGAAAACCAACTTATGCTTGCTTAAGGGTAAAGGTGAGTTGGGGTGCTGCATAAAACCAGAGATTGAAATGAGCACAGATAAAGTTCCTTAAGTCAAATATGGAATAGACAAGAGCTACTCCTTGCTCAACGAAATGGACTCAACACCGCATATTAAACGCCTAAGAATGTACCTGACTAGTAAGTATCGTAAAACCTATGGATTGCTATGTCTCCCAAAGAGAATCAAGCATGTGTACAGGGGCATAAACGCAGCAGTGATAGGATTGGAGAGGTTCGGTGAGCAAATGAAGACCCTTTGAAGTCATATTGCATGGTACCCATTCCACGGGTTTCAACTACCAAGGTTTAAGGTATTCTTCCTTCAGCTAAAACATGCATGTGGAACCTAGAGTATGATCAACCATGTGATCGGGAGACGTGTTCAAATATGTCTCAGTTTTCCTCCCCTGGTACTCGGGTGCAACATTCCAGACGCTTTACTAACACTCTCCCCACTTGGAGAGTCAGTCCCTTTAACCTCCTGTTTGGCCCAGTTTGCAATTTCTGTGGAAGATGAACAGGAATAGCGAGAACCAATGAGAGGCTAGCTGGAGGTGTCTGGACGGGCAAATTTAACTCTCATTTCCCACCAGGAAGAGGAATTAACCAAAGGCTCAGCGTGCCGGGCCGGAACCAGATTAGGGCCTGAAGCCATCCTGCGGTGTTGCGGCCAGGTCACAAGAAATCGAGTTGAAGAAAGGAGCTCAGGGGCACTGTAATTCACAAACCTGCAGAGTTATAAATGACAGCTATCGTCAAAAATAGACTGAAGTAAGGCTGCCAAGAGGACTTGAAAGCGGGGCAGAATTGCAGGAAACCAATTTCAGAAGGTAGACTGGAATTGCATTGAAAGCATAGGAAAAGAGGCAGAACGTCCACAATGATGCACTTGGCCAAAAAGGGCGTATGCGTTTTTTCCTGAATATATTCAGGAAAAAACGCATACGCCCTTTTTGGCCAACCAAGCAAGCTTGCAAAGGAAATCTGCACTACAATGAAGTCTCACTTCCCCCCGGTCAAAAGGGCCATCTGAAAAAAGTGTAAAATCCAGAAAGGCAACAGGCCATTGAGAACTGAGAGCCTTATTATGCTGATGGGCGGGATGTAAATTGCCAACAGACACTTGGGAGAAGTGTATGGTGTTTCCTGAAACATCTAAAAAACAAAGCAACAGAGCCTAGGGCACTTCCACTTATGGTCCTATAGCTTAGGGAAATTAAAATCAAAAAGACACAGCCACCCCAAAGTTTGGAACGGCTCTGTTTACAAGAACCTCGTTTACAGTACAAGTTCAACATCGCAGAAAGTGAAAAATGGATAAAGAAGTTGTGGTATTCACTTACAAAACAATATCACTCAGCAATGAAATCTATGTCATCAGGCCCTTAGCAGCACAATGAGTGGATTCAGGTATGATGATTCTAACTGAAATAAGTCACACAGAAAAAGAAACATCATAAGATATCAGTAATACACGGAATGGAAACTTGGCTACACAGGAACTGAATTACAGAACAGAACAGGGTCTCAAATTTAGAAAAACAACTTATGCTTGCTTAAGGGTAAAGGTGAGTTGGGGTGCTGCATAAAACCAGAGATTGAAATGAGCACAGATAAAGTTCCTTAAGCCAAATATGGAATAGACAAGAGCTACTCCTTGCTCAACGAAATGGACTCAACACCGCATATTAAACGCCTAAGAATGTACCTGACTTGTAAGTATCTTAAAACCTATGGATTGCTATGTCTCCGAAAGAGAATCAAGCATGTGTACAGGGGCATAAACGCAGCAGTGATAGGATTGGAGAGGTTCGGTGAGCAAATGAAGACCCTTTGAAGTCATATTGCATGGTACCCATTCCACGGGTTTCAACTACCCAGGTTTAAGGTATTCTTCCTTCAGCTAAAACATGCATGTGGAACCTAGAGTATGATCAACCATGTGATCGGGAGACATGTTCAAATATGTCTCAGTTTTCCTCCCCTGGTACTCGGGTGCAACATTCCAGACGCTTTACTAACACTCTCCCCACTTGGAGAGTCAGTCCCTTTAACCTCCTGTTTGGCCCAGTTTGCAATTTTTGTGGAAGATGAACAGGAATAGCGAGAACCAATGAGAGGCTAGCTGGAGGTGTCTGGACGGGCAAATTTAACTCTAATTTCCCACCAGGAAGAGGAATTAACCAAAGGCTCAGCGTTCCGGGCCGGAACCAGATTAGGGCCTGAAGCCATCTTGCGGTGTTGCGGCCAGGTCACAAGAAAGCGAGTTGAAGAAAGGAGCTCAGGGGCACTGTAATTCACAAACCTGCAGAGTTATAAATGACAGCTATCGTCCAAAAATAGACTGAAGTAAGGCTGCCAAGAGGACTTGAAAGCGGGGCAGAATTGCAGGAAACCGATTTCAGGAGGTAGACTGGAATTGCACTGAAAGCATAGGAAAAGAGGCAGAACGTCCACAATGATGCACTTGGCCAAAAAGGACGTATGCGTTTTTTCCTGAATATATTCAGGAAAAAACGCATACGCCCTTTTTGGCCAACCAAGCAAGCTTGCAAAGGAAATCTGCACTACAATGAAGTCTCACTTCCCCCCGGTCAAAAGGGCCATCTGAAAAAAGTGTAAAATCCAGAAAGGCAGGACAGGCCATGGAGAACTGGGAGCCTTGTTATGCTGATGGGCGGGATGTAAATTGCCAACAGACACTCGGGAGAAGTGTATGGTGTTTCCTGAAACATCTAAAAAACAAAGCAACAGAGCCTAGGGCACTTCCACTTATGGTCCTATAGCTTAGGGAAATTAAAATCAAAACTACACAGCCACCCCAAAGTTTGGAACGGCTCTGTTTACAAGAACCTCGTTTACAGTACAAGTTCAACATCGCAGAAAGTGAAAAATGGATAAAGAAGTTGTGGTATTTCCTTACAAAGCAATATCACTCAGCAATGAAATCTATGTCATCAGGCCCTTAGCATCACAATGAGTGGATTCAGGTATGATGATTCTAACTGAAATAAGTCACACAGAAAAAGAAACATCATAAGATATCAGTAATACACGGAATGTAAACTTGGCTACACAGGAACTGAATTACAGAACAGAACAGTGTCTCAAATTTAGAAAACCAACTTATGCTTGCTTAAGGGTAAAGGTGAGTTGGGGTGCTGCATAAAACCAGAGATTGAAATGAGCTCAGATAAAGTTCCTTAAGTCAAATATGGAATAGACAAGAGCTACTCCTTGCTCAACGAAATGGACTCAACACCGCATATTAAACGCCTAAGAATGTACCTGACTAGTAAGTATCGTAAAACCTATGGATTGCTATGTCTCCCAAAGAGAACCAAGCATGTGTACAGGGGCATAAACGCAGCAGTGATAGGATTGGAGAGGTTCGGTGAGCAAATGAAGACCCTTTGAAGTCATATTGCATGGTACCCATTACACGTGTCTCAACTCTCCAGGTTTAAGGTATTCTTCCTTCAGCTAAAACATGCATGTGGAACCCAAGTATGATCAACCATGTGAACGGGAGACGTGTTCAAATATGTCTCAGTTTTCCTCCCCTGGTACTCGGGTGCAACATTCCAGACGCTTTACTAACACTCTCCCCACTTGGAGAGTCAGCGCCTTTAACCTCCTGTTTGGCCCAGTTTGCAATTTCTGCGGAAGATGAACAGGAATAGCGAGAACCAATGAGAGGCTAGCTGAAGGTGTCTGGACGGGCAAATTTAACTCTCATTTCCCACCTGGAAGAGGAAATAACCAAAGGCTCAGCGTGCCGTTTCGGAACCAGATTAGGGCCTGAAGCCATCCTGCGGTGTTGCGGCCAGGTCACAAGAAAGCAAGTTGAAGAAAGGAGCTCAGGGGCACTGTAATTCACAAACCTGCAGAGTTATAAATGACAGCTATAGTCCAAAAATAGACTGAAGTAAGGCTGCCAAGAGGACTTGAAAGCGGGGCAGAATTGCAGGAAACCGATTTCAGGAGGTAGACTGGAATTGCATTGAAAGCATAGGAAAAGAGGCAGAACGTCCACAATGATGCACTTGGCCAAAAAGGGCGTATGCGTTTTTTCCTGAATATATTCAGGAAAAAACGCATACGCCCTTTTTGGCCAACCAAGCAAGCTTGCAAAGGAAATCTGCACTACAATGAAGTCTCACTTCCCCCCGGTCAAAAGGGCCATCTGAAAAAAGTGTAAAATCCAGAAAGGCAGGACAGGCCATGGAGAACTGGGAGCCTTGTTATGCTGATGGGCGGGATGTAAATTGCCAACAGACACTCGGGAGAAGTGTATGGTGTTTCCTGAAACATCTAAAAAACAAAGCAACAGAGCCTAGGGCACTGCCACTTATGGTCCTATAGCTTAGGGAAATTAAAATCAAAAAGACACAGCCACCCCAAAGTTTGGGACGCCTCTGTTTACAAGAACCTCGTTTACAGTACAAGTTCAACATCGCAGAAAGTGAAAAATGGATAAAGAAGTTGTGGTATTTACTTACAAAGCAATATCACTCAGCAATGAAATCTATGTCATCAGGCCCTTAGCATCACAATGAGTGGATTCAGGTATGATGATTCTAACTGAAATAAGTCACACAGAAAAAGAAACATCATAAGATATCAGTAATACACGGAATGTAAACTTGGCTACACAGGAACTGAATTACAGAACAGAACAGGGTCTCAAATTTAGAAAACCAACTTATGCTTGCTTAAGGGTAAAGGTGAGTTGGGGTGCTGCATAAAACCAGAGATTGAAATGAGCACAGATAAAGTTCCTTAAGCCAAATATAGAATAGACAAGAGCTACTCCTTGCTCAACGAAATGGACTCAACACCGCATATTAAACGCCTAAGAATGTACCTGACTTGTAAGTATCTTAAAACCTATGGATTGCTATGTCTCCGAAAGAGAATCAAGCATGTGTACAGGGGCATAAACGCAGCAGTGATAGGATTGGAGAGGTTCGGTGAGCAAATGAAGACCCTTTGAAGTCATATTGCATGGTACCCATTCCACGGGTTTCAACTACCCAGGTTTAAGGTATTCTTCCTTCAGCTAAAACATGCATGTGGAACCTAGAGTATGATCAACCATGTGATCGGGAGACGTGTTCAAATATGTCTCAGTTTTCCTCCCCTGGTACTCGGGTGCAACATTCCAGACGCTTTACTAACACTCTCCCGACTTGGAGAGTCAGTCCCTTTAACCTCCTGTTTGGCCCAGTTTGCAATTTCTGCGGAAGATGAACAGGAATAGCGAGAACCAATGAGAGACTAGCTGGAGGTGTCTGGACGGGCAAATTTAACTCTCATTTCCCACCAGGAAGAGGAATTAACCAAAGGCTCAGCGTGCCGGGCCGGAACCAGATTAGGGCCTGAAGCCATCCTGCGGTGTTGCGGCCAGGTCACAAGAAATCGAGTTGAAGAAAGGAGCTCAGGGGCACTGTAATTCACAAACCTGCAGAGTTATAAATGACAGCTATCGTCCAAAAATAGACTGAAGTAAGGCTGCCAAGAGGACTTGAAAACGGGGCAGAATTGCAGGAAACCAATTTCAGAAGGTAGACTGGAATTGCATTGAAAGCATAGGAAAAGAGGCAGAACGTCCACAATGATGCACTTGGCCAAAAAGGGCGTATGCGTTTTTTCCTGAATATATTCAGGAAAAAACGCATACGCCCTTTTTGGCCAACCAAGCAAGCTTGCAAAGGAAATCTGCACTACAATGAAGTCTCACTTCCCCCCGGTCAAAAGGGCCATCTGAAAAAAGTGTAAAATCCAGAAAGGCAGGACAGGCCATGGAGAACTGGGAGCCTTGTTATGCTGATGGGCGGGATGTAAATTGGCAACAACCACTCGGGAGAAGTGTATGGTGTTTCCTGAAACATCTAAAAAACAAAGCAACAGAGCCTAGGGCACTTCCACTTATGGTCCTATAGCTTAGGGAAATTAAAATCAAAAAGACACAGCCACCCCAAAGTTTGGAACGGCTCTGTTTACAAGAACCTCGTTTACAGTACAAGTTCAACATCGCAGAAAGTGAAAAATGTATAAAGAAGTTGTGGTATTTACTTACAAAGCAATATCACTCAGCAATGAAATCTGTGTCATCAGGCCCTTAGCAGCACAATGAGTGGATTCAGGTATGATGATTCTAACTGAAATAAGTCACACAGAAAAAGAAACATCATAAGATATCAGTAATACACGGAATGGAAACTTGGCTACACAGGAACTGAATTACAGAACAGAACAGGGTCTCAAATTTAGAAAACCAACTTATTCTTGCTTAAGGGTAAAGGTGAGTTGGGGTGCTGCATAAAACCAGAGATTGAAATGAGCACAGATAAAGTTCCTTAAGCCAAATATGGAATAGACAAGAGCTACTCCTTGCTCAACGAAATGGACTCAACACCCCATATTAAACGCCTAAGAATGTACCTGACTAGTAAGTATCTTAAAACCTATGGATTGCTATGTCTCCGAAAGAGAATCAAGCATGTGTACAGGGGCATAAACGCAGCAGTGATAGGATTGGAGAGGTTCAGTGAGCAAATGAAGACCCTTTGAAGTCATATTGCATGGTACCCATTCCACGGGTTTCAACTACCCAGGTTTAAGGTATTCTTCCTTCAGCTAAAACATGCATGTGGAACCTAGAGTATGATCAACCATGTGATCGGGAGACGTGTTCAAATATGTCTCAGTTTTCCTCCCCTGGTACTCGGGTGCAACATTCCAGATGCTTTACTAACACTCTCCCCACTTGGAGAGTCAGTCCCTTTAACATCCTGTTTGGCCCAGTTTGCAATTTCTGTGGAAGATGAACAGGAATAGCGAGAACCAATGAGAGGCTAGCTGGAGGTGTCTGGACGGGCAAATTTAACTCTCATTTCCCACCAGGAAGAGGAATTAACCAAAGGCTCAGCGTGCCGGGCCGGAACCAGATTAGGGCCTGAAGCCATCCTGCGGTGTTGCGGCCAGCTCAAAAGAAAGCGAGTTGAAGAAAGGAGCTCAGGGGCACTGTAATTCACAAACCTGCAGAGTTATAAATGACAGCTATCGTCCAAAAATAGACTGAAGTAAGGCTGCCAAGAGGACTTGAAAGCGGGGCAGAATTGCAGGAAACCGATTTCAGGAGGTAGACTGGAATTGCATTGAAAGCATAGGAAAAGAGGCAGAACGTCCACAATGATGCACTTGGCCAAAAAGGACGTATGCGTTTTTTCCTGAATATATTCAGGAAAAAACGCATACGCCCTTTTTGGCCAACCAAGCAAGCTTGCAAAGGAAATCTGCACTACAATGAAGTCTCACTTCCCCCCGGTCAAAAGGGCCATCTGAAAAAAGTGTAAAATCCAGAAAGGCAGGACAGGCCATGGAGAACTGGGAGCCTTGTTATGCTGATGGGTGGGATGTAAATTGCCAACAGACACTCGGGAGAAGTGTATGGTGTTTCCTGAAACATCTAAAAAACAAAGAAACAGACCCTAGGGCACTGCCACTTATGGTCCTATAGTTTAGGGAAATTAAAATCAAAACTACACAGCCACCCCAAAGTTTGGAACGGCTCTGTTTACAAGAACCTCGTTTACAGTACAAGTTCAACATCGCAGAAAGTGAAAAATGGATAAAGATGTTGTGGTATTTACTTACAAAGCAATATCACTCAGCAATGAAATCTATGTCATCAGGCCCTTAGCATC
Organism: Delphinus delphis; assembly: GCF_949987515.2. Lineage (NCBI taxonomy): Eukaryota > Metazoa > Chordata > Mammalia > Artiodactyla > Delphinidae > Delphinus > Delphinus delphis. The sequence continues at coordinate 103,916 of NW_027192996.1, read as the reverse complement.
ACAATGAGTGGATTCAGGTATGATGATTCTAACTGAAATAAGTCACACAGAAAAAGAAACATCATAAGATATCAGTAATACACGGAATGGAAACTTGGCTACACAGGAACTGAATTACAGAACAGAACAGGGTCTCAAATTTAGAAAACCAACTTATGCTTGCTTAAGGGTAAAGGTGAGTTGGGGTGCTGCATAAAACCAGAGATTGAAATGAGCACAGATAAAGTTCCTTAAGTCAAATATGGAATAGACAAGAGCTACTCCTTGCTCAACGAAATGGACTCAACACCGCATATTAAACGCCTAAGAATGTACCTGACTAGTAAGTATCGTAAAACCGATGGATTGCTATGTCTCCCAAAGAGAATCAAGCATGTGTACAGGGGCATAAACGCAGCAGTGATAGGATTGGAGAGGTTCGGTGAGCAAATGAAGACCCTTTGAAGTCATATTGCATGGTACCCATTACACGGGTCTCAACTCTCCAGGTTTAAGGTATTCTTCCTTCAGCTAAAACATGCATGTGGAACCCAAGTATGATCAACCATGTGAAAGGGAGACGTGTTCAAATATGTCTCAGTTTTCCTCCCCTGGTACTCGGGTGCAACATTCCAGACGCTTTACTAACACTCTCCCCACTTGGAGAGTCAGCGCCTTTAACCTCCTGTTTGGCCCAGTTTGCAATTTCTGCGGAAGATGAACAGGAATAGCGAGAACCAATGAGAGGCTAGCTGGAGGTGTCTGGACGGGCAAATTTAACTCTCATTTCCCACCAGGAAGAGGAATTAACCAAAGGCTCAGCGTGCCGGGCCGGAACCAGATTAGGGCCTGAAGCCATCCTGCGGTGTTGCGGCCAGGTCACAAGAAATCGAGTTGAAGAAAGGAGCTCAGGGGCACTGTAATTCACAAACCTGCAGAGTTATAAATGACAGCTATCGTCCAAAAATAGACTGAAGGAAGGCTGCCAAGAGGACTTGAAAGCGGGGCATAATTGCATGAAACCAATTTCAGAAGGTAGACTGGAATTGCATTGAAAGCATAGGAAAAGAGGCAGAACGTCCACAATGATGCACTTGGCCAAAAAGGGCGTATGCGTTTTTTCCTGAATATATTCAGGAAAAAACGCATACGCCCTTTTTGGCCAACCAAGCAAGTTTGCAAAGGAAATCTGCACTACAATGAAGTCTCACTTCCCCCCGGTCAAAAGGGCCATCTGAAAAAAGTGTAAAATCCAGAAAGGCAACAGGCCATTGAGAACTGGGAGCCTTGTTATGCTGATGGGCGGGATGTAAATTGCCAACAGACACTTGGGAGAAGTGTATGGTGTTTCCTGAAACATCTAAAAAACAAAGCAACAGAGCCTAGGGCACTTCCACTTATGGTCCTATAGCTTAGGGAAATTAAAATCAAAACGACACAGCCACCCCAAAGTTTGGAACGGCTCTGTTTACAAGAACCTCGTTTACAGTACAAGTTCAACATCGCAGAAAGTGAAAAATGGATAAAGAAGTTGTGGTATTTACTTACAAAGCAATATCACTCAGCAATGAAATCTATGTCATCAGGCCCTTAGCAGCACAATGAGTGGATTCAGGTATGATGATTCTAACTGAAATAAGTCACACAGAAAAACAAACATCATAAGATATCAGTAATACACGGAATGGAAACTTGGCTACACAGGAACTGAATTACAGAACAGAACAGGGTCTCAAATTTAGAAAACCAACTTATGCTTGCTTAAGGGTAAAGGTGAGTTGGGGTGCTGCATAAAACCAGAGATTGAAATGAGCACAGATAAAGTTCCTTAAGCCAAATATGGAATAGACAAGAGCTACTCCTTGCTCAACGAAATGGACTCAACACCGCATATTAAACGCCTAAGAATGTAACTGACTTGTAAGTATCTCAAAACCTATGGATTGCTATGTCTCCGAAAGAGAATCAAGCATGTGTACAGGGGCATAAACGCAGCAGTGATAGGATTGGAGAAGTTCGGTGAGCAAATGAAGACCCTTTGAAGTCATATTGCATGGTACCCATTCCACGGGTTTCAACTACCCAGGTTTAAGGTATTCTTCCTTCAGCTAAAACATGCATGTGGAACCTAGAGTATGATCAACCATGTGATCGGGAGACATGTTCAAAGATGTCTCAGTTTTCCTCCCCTGGTACTCGGGTGCAACATTCCAGACGCTTTACTAACACTCTCCCCACTTGGAGAGTCAGTCCCTTTAACCTCCTGTTTGGCCCAGTTTGCAATTTCTGCGGAAGATGAACAGGAATAGCGAGAACCAATGAGAGGCTAGCTGGAGGTGTCTGGACGGGCAAATTTAACTCTCATTTCCCACCAGGAAGAGGAATTAACCAAAGGCTCAGCGTGCCGGGCCGGAACCAGATTAGGGCCTGAAGCCATCCTGCGGTGTTGCGGCCAGGTCACAAGAAAGCGAGTTGAAGAAAGGAGCTCAGGGGCACTGTAATTCACAAACCTGCAGAGTTATAAATGACAGCTATCGTCCAAAAATAGACTGAAGTAAGGCTGCCAAGAGGACTTGAAAGCGGGGCAGAATTGCAGGAAACCGATTTCAGGAGGTAGACTGGAATTGCACTGAAAGCATAGGAAAAGAGGCAGAACGTCCACAATGATGCACTTGGCCAAAAAGGACGTATGCGTTTTTTCCTGAATATATTCAGGAAAAAACGCATACGCCCTTTTTGGCCAACCAAGCAAGCTTGCAAAGGAAATCTGCACTACAATGAAGTCTCACTTCCCCCCGGTCAAAAGGGCCATCTGAAAAAAGTGTAAAATCCAGAAAGGCAGGACAGGCCATGGAGAACTGGGAGCCTTGTTATGCTGATGGGCGGGATGTAAATTGCCAACAGACACTCGGGAGAAGTGTATGGTGTTTCCTGAAACATCTAAAAAACAAAGCAACAGAGCCTAGGGCACTTCCACTTATGGTCCTATAGCTTAGGGAAATTAAAATCAAAACTACACAGCCACCCCAAAGTTTGGAACGGCTCTGTTTACAAGAACCTCGTTTACAGTACAAGTTCAACATCGCAGAAAGTGAAAAATGGATAAAGAAGTTGTGGTATTTCCTTACAAAGCAATATCACTCAGCAATGAAATCTATGTCATCAGGCCCTTAGCATCACAATGAGTGGATTCAGGTATGATGATTCTAACTGAAATAAGTCACACAGAAAAAGAAACATCATAAGATATCAGTAATACACGGAATGTAAACTTGGCTACACAGGAACTGAATTACAGAACAGAACAGTGTCTCAAATTTAGAAAACCAACTTATGCTTGCTTAAGGGTAAAGGTGAGTTGGGGTGCTGCATAAAACCAGAGATTGAAATGAGCTCAGATAAAGTTCCTTAAGTCAAATATGGAATAGACAAGAGCTACTCCTTGCTCAACGAAATGGACTCAACACCGCATATTAAACGCCTAAGAATGTACCTGACTAGTAAGTATCGTAAAACCTATGGATTGCTATGTCTCCCAAAGAGAACCAAGCATGTGTACAGGGGCATAAACGCAGCAGTGATAGGATTGGAGAGGTTCGGTGAGCAAATGAAGACCCTTTGAAGTCATATTGCATGGTACCCATTACACGTGTCTCAACTCTCCAGGTTTAAGGTATTCTTCCTTCAGCTAAAACATGCATGTGGAACCCAAGTATGATCAACCATGTGAACGGGAGACGTGTTCAAATATGTCTCAGTTTATCTCCCCTGGTACTCGGGTGCAACATTCCAGACGCTTTACTAACACTCTCCCCACTTGGAGAGTCAGCGCCTTTAACCTCCTGTTTGGCCCAGTTTGCAATTTCTGCGGAAGATGAACAGGAATAGCGAGAACCAATGAGAGGCTAGCTGAAGGTGTCTGGACGGGCAAATTTAACTCTCATTTCCCACCTGGAAGAGGAAATAACCAAAGGCTCAGCGTGCCGTTTCGGAACCAGATTAGGGCCTGAAGCCATCCTGCGGTGTTGCGGCCAGGTCACAAGAAAGCAAGTTGAAGAAAGGAGCTCAGGGGCACTGTAATTCACAAACCTGCAGAGTTATAAATGACAGCTATAGTCCAAAAATAGACTGAAGTAAGGCTGCCAAGAGGACTTGAAAGCGGGGCAGAATTGCAGGAAACCGATTTCAGGAGGTAGACTGGAATTGCATTGAAAGCATAGGAAAAGAGGCAGAACGTCCACAATGATGCACTTGGCCAAAAAGGGCGTATGCGTTTTTTCCTGAATATATTCAGGAAAAAACGCATACGCCCTTTTTGGCCAACCAAGCAAGCTTGCAAAGGAAATCTGCACTACAATGAAGTCTCACTTCCCCCCGGTCAAAAGGGCCATCTGAAAAAAGTGTAAAATCCAGAAAGGCAGGACAGGCCATGGAGAACTGGGAGCCTTGTTATGCTGATGGGCGGGATGTAAATTGCCAACAGACACTCGGGAGAAGTGTATGGTGTTTCCTGAAACATCTAAAAAACAAAGCAACAGAGCCTAGGGCACTGCCACTTATGGTCCTATAGCTTAGGGAAATTAAAATCAAAAAGACACAGCCACCCCAAAGTTTGGGACGCCTCTGTTTACAAGAACCTCGTTTACAGTACAAGTTCAACATCGCAGAAAGTGAAAAATGGATAAAGAAGTTGTGGTATTTACTTACAAAGCAATATCACTCAGCAATGAAATCTATGTCATCAGGCCCTTAGCATCACAATGAGTGGATTCAGGTATGATGATTCTAACTGAAATAAGTCACACAGAAAAAGAAACATCATAAGATATCAGTAATACACGGAATGTAAACTTGGCTACACAGGAACTGAATTACAGAACAGAACAGGGTCTCAAATTTAGAAAACCAACTTATGCTTGCTTAAGGGTAAAGGTGAGTTGGGGTGCTGCATAAAACCAGAGATTGAAATGAGCACAGATAAAGTTCCTTAAGCCAAATATAGAATAGACAAGAGCTACTCCTTGCTCAACGAAATGGACTCAACACCGCATATTAAACGCCTAAGAATGTACCTGACTTGTAAGTATCTTAAAACCTATGGATTGCTATGTCTCCGAAAGAGAATCAAGCATGTGTACAGGGGCATAAACGCAGCAGTGATAGGATTGGAGAGGTTCGGTGAGCAAATGAAGACCCTTTGAAGTCATATTGCATGGTACCCATTCCACGGGTTTCAACTACCCAGGTTTAAGGTATTCTTCCTTCAGCTAAAACATGCATGTGGAACCTAGAGTATGATCAACCATGTGATCGGGAGACGTGTTCAAATATGTCTCAGTTTTCCTCCCCTGGTACTCGGGTGCAACATTCCAGACGCTTTACTAACACTCTCCCGACTTGGAGAGTCAGTCCCTTTAACCTCCTGTTTGGCCCAGTTTGCAATTTCTGCGGAAGATGAACAGGAATAGCGAGAACCAATGAGAGACCAGCTGGAGGTGTCTGGACGGGCAAATTTAACTCTCATTTCCCACCAGGAAGAGGAATTAACCAAAGGCTCAGCGTGCCGGGCCGGAACCAGATTAGGGCCTGAAGCCATCCTGCGGTGTTGCGGCCAGGTCACAAGAAATCGAGTTGAAGAAAGGAGCTCAGGGGCACTGTAATTCACAAACCTGCAGAGTTATAAATGACAGCTATCGTCCAAAATAGACTGAAGTAAGGCTGCCAAGAGGACTTGAAAACGGGGCAGAATTGCAGGAAACCAATTTCAGAAGGTAGACTGGAATTGCATTGAAAGCATAGGAAAAGAGGCAGAACGTCCACAATGATGCACTTGGCCAAAAAGGGCGTATGCGTTTTTTCCTGAATATATTCAGGAAAAAACGCATACGCCCTTTTTGGCCAACCAAGCAAGCTTGCAAAGGAAATCTGCACTACAATGAAGTCTCACTTCCCCCCGGTCAAAAGGGGCCATCTGAAAAAAGTGTAAAATCCAGAAAGGCAGGACAGGCCATGGAGAACTGGGAGCCTTGTTATGCTGATGGGCGGGATGTAAATTGGCAACAACCACTCGGGAGAAGTGTATGGTGTTTCCTGAAACATCTAAAAAACAAAGCAACAGAGCCTAGGGCACTTCCACTTATGGTCCTATAGCTTAGGGAAATTAAAATCAAAAAGACACAGCACCCCAAAGTTTGGAACGGCTCTGTTTACAAGAACCTCGTTTACAGTACAAGTTCAACATCGCAGAAAGTGAAAAATGTATAAAGAAGTTGTGGTATTTACTTACAAAGCAATATCACTCAGCAATGAAATCTGTGTCATCAGGCCCTTAGCAGCACAATGAGTGGATTCAGGTATGATGATTCTAACTGAAATAAGTCACACAGAAAAAGAAACATCATAAGATATCAGTAATACACGGAATGGAAACTTGGCTACACAGGAACTGAATTACAGAACAGAACAGGGTCTCAAATTTAGAAAACCAACTTATTCTTGCTTAAGGGTAAAGGTGAGTTGGGGTGCTGCATAAAACCAGAGATTGAAATGAGCACAGATAAAGTTCCTTAAGCCAAATATGGAATAGACAAGAGCTACTCCTTGCTCAACGAAATGGACTCAACACCCCATATTAAACGCCTAAGAATGTACCTGACTAGTAAGTATCTTAAAACCTATGGATTGCTATGTCTCCGAAAGAGAATCAAGCATGTGTACAGGGGCATAAACGCAGCAGTGATAGGATTGGAGAGGTTCAGTGAGCAAATGAAGACCCTTTGAAGTCATATTGCATGGTACCCATTCCACGGGTTTCAACTACCCAGGTTTAAGGTATTCTTCCTTCAGCTAAAACATGCATGTGGAACCTAGAGTATGATCAACCATGTGATCGGGAGACGTGTTCAAATATGTCTCAGTTTTCCTCCCCTGGTACTCGGGTGCAACATTCCAGATGCTTTACTAACACTCTCCCCACTTGGAGAGTCAGTCCCTTTAACATCCTGTTTGGCCCAGTTTGCAATTTCTGTGGAAGATGAACAGGAATAGCGAGAACCAATGAGAGGCTAGCTGGAGGTGTCTGGACGGGCAAATTTAACTCTCATTTCCCACCAGGAAGAGGAATTAACCAAAGGCTCAGCGTGCCGGGCCGGAACCAGATTAGGGCCTGAAGCCATCCTGCGGTGTTGCGGCCAGCTCAAAAGAAAGCGAGTTGAAGAAAGGAGCTCAGGGGCACTGTAATTCACAAACCTGCAGAGTTATAAATGACAGCTATCGTCCAAAAATAGACTGAAGTAAGGCTGCCAAGAGGACTTGAAAGCGGGGCAGAATTGCAGGAAACCGATTTCAGGAGGTAGACTGGAATTGCATTGAAAGCATAGGAAAAGAGGCAGAACGTCCACAATGATGCACTTGGCCAAAAAGGACGTATGCGTTTTTTCCTGAATATATTCAGGAAAAAACGCATACGCCCTTTTTGGCCAACCAAGCAAGCTTGCAAAGGAAATCTGCACTACAATGAAGTCTCACTTCCCCCCGGTCAAAAGGGCCATCTGAAAAAAGTGTAAAATCCAGAAAGGCAGGACAGGCCATGGAGAACTGGGAGCCTTGTTATGCTGATGGGTGGGATGTAAATTGCCAACAGACACTCGGGAGAAGTGTATGGTGTTTCCTGAAACATCTAAAAAACAAAGAAACAGACCCTAGGGCACTGCCACTTATGGTCCTATAGTTTAGGGAAATTAAAATCAAAACTACACAGCCACCCCAAAGTTTGGAACGGCTCTGTTTACAAGAACCTCGTTTACAGTACAAGTTCAACATCGCAGAAAGTGAAAAATGGATAAAGATGTTGTGGTATTTACTTACAAAGCAATATCACTCAGCAATGAAATCTATGTCATCAGGCCCTTAGCATCACAATGAGTGGATTCAGGTATGATGATTCTAACTGAAATAAGTCACACAGAAAAAGAAACATCATAAGATATCAGTAATACACGGAATGGAAACTTGGCTACACAGGAACTGAATTACAGAACAGAACAGGGTCTCAAATTTAGAAAACCAACTTATGCTTGCTTAAGGGTAAAGGTGAGTTGGGGTGCTGCATAAAACCAGAGATTGAAATGAGCACAGATAAAGTTCCTTAAGTCAAATATGGAATAGACAAGAGCTACTCCTTGCTCAACGAAATGGACTCAACACCGCATATTAAACGCCTAAGAATGTACCTGACTAGTAAGTATCGTAAAACCGATGGATTGCTATGTCTCCCAAAGAGAATCAAGCATGTGTACAGGGGCATAAACGCAGCAGTGATAGGATTGGAGAGGTTCGGTGAGCAAATGAAGACCCTTTGAAGTCATATTGCATGGTACCCATTACACGGGTCTCAACTCTCCAGGTTTAAGGTATTCTTCCTTCAGCTAAAACATGCATGTGGAACCCAAGTATGATCAACCATGTGAAAGGGAGACGTGTTCAAATATGTCTCAGTTTTCCTCCCCTGGTACTCGGGTGCAACATTCCAGACGCTTTACTAACACTCTCCCCACTTGGAGAGTCAGCGCCTTTAACCTCCTGTTTGGCCCAGTTTGCAATTTCTGCGGAAGATGAACAGGAATAGCGAGAACCAATGAGAGGCTAGCTGGAGGTGTCTGGACGGGCAAATTTAACTCTCATTTCCCACCAGGAAGAGGAATTAACCAAAGGCTCAGCGTGCCGGGCCGGAACCAGATTAGGGCCTGAAGCCATCCTGCGGTGTTGCGGCCAGGTCACAAGAAATCGAGTTGAAGAAAGGAGCTCAGGGGCACTGTAATTCACAAACCTGCAGAGTTATAAATGACAGCTATCGTCCAAAAATAGACTGAAGGAAGGCTGCCAAGAGGACTTGAAAGCGGGGCATAATTGCATGAAACCAATTTCAGAAGGTAGACTGGAATTGCATTGAAAGCATAGGAAAAGAGGCAGAACGTCCACAATGATGCACTTGGCCAAAAAGGGCGTATGCGTTTTTTCCTGAATATATTCAGGAAAAAACGCATACGCCCTTTTTGGCCAACCAAGCAAGTTTGCAAAGGAAATCTGCACTACAATGAAGTCTCACTTCCCCCCGGTCAAAAGGGCCATCTGAAAAAAGTGTAAAATCCAGAAAGGCAACAGGCCATTGAGAACTGGGAGCCTTGTTATGCTGATGGGCGGGATGTAAATTGCCAACAGACACTTGGGAGAAGTGTATGGTGTTTCCTGAAACATCTAAAAAACAAAGCAACAGAGCCTAGGGCACTTCCACTTATGGTCCTATAGCTTAGGGAAATTAAAATCAAAACGACACAGCCACCCCAAAGTTTGGAACGGCTCTGTTTACAAGAACCTCGTTTACAGTACAAGTTCAACATCGCAGAAAGTGAAAAATGGATAAAGAAGTTGTGGTATTTACTTACAAAGCAATATCACTCAGCAATGAAATCTATGTCATCAGGCCCTTAGCAGCACAATGAGTGGATTCAGGTATGATGATTCTAACTGAAATAAGTCACACAGAAAAACAAACATCATAAGATATCAGTAATACACGGAATGGAAACTTGGCTACACAGGAACTGAATTACAGAACAGAACAGGGTCTCAAATTTAGAAAACCAACTTATGCTTGCTTAAGGGTAAAGGTGAGTTGGGGTGCTGCATAAAACCAGAGATTGAAATGAGCACAGATAAAGTTCCTTAAGCCAAATATGGAATAGACAAGAGCTACTCCTTGCTCAACGAAATGGACTCAACACCGCATATTAAACGCCTAAGAATGTAACTGACTTGTAAGTATCTCAAAACCTATGGATTGCTATGTCTCCGAAAGAGAATCAAGCATGTGTACAGGGGCATAAACGCAGCAGTGATAGGATTGGAGAAGTTCGGTGAGCAAATGAAGACCCTTTGAAGTCATATTGCATGGTACCCATTCCACGGGTTTCAACTACCCAGGTTTAAGGTATTCTTCCTTCAGCTAAAACATGCATGTGGAACCTAGAGTATGATCAACCATGTGATCGGGAGACATGTTCAAAGATGTCTCAGTTTTCCTCCCCTGGTACTCGGGTGCAACATTCCAGACGCTTTACTAACACTCTCCCCACTTGGAGAGTCAGTCCCTTTAACCTCCTGTTTGGCCCAGTTTGCAATTTCTGCGGAAGATGAACAGGAATAGCGAGAACCAATGAGAGGCTAGCTGGAGGTGTCTGGACGGGCAAATTTAACTCTCATTTCCCACCAGGAAGAGGAATTAACCAAAGGCTCAGCGTGCCGGGCCGGAACCAGATTAGGGCCTGAAGCCATCCTGCGGTGTTGCGGCCAGGTCACAAGAAAGCGAGTTGAAGAAAGGAGCTCAGGGGCACTGTAATTCACAAACCTGCAGAGTTATAAATGACAGCTATCGTCCAAAAATAGACTGAAGTAAGGCTGCCAAGAGGACTTGAAAGCGGGGCAGAATTGCAGGAAACCGATTTCAGGAGGTAGACTGGAATTGCATTGAAAGCATAGGAAAAGAGGCAGAACGTCCACAATGATGCACTTGGCCAAAAAGGACGTATGCCTTTTTTCCTGAATATATTCAGGAAAAAACGCATACGCTCTTTTTGGCCAACCAAGCAAGCTTGCAAAGGAAATCTGCACTACAATGAAGTCTCACTTCCCCCCGGTCAAAAGGGCCATCTGAAAAAAGTGTAAAATCCAGAAAGGCAGGACAGGCCATGGAGAACTGGGAGCCTTGTTATGCTGATGGGCGGGATGTAAATTGCCAACAGACACTCGGGAGAAGTGTATGGTGTTTCCTGAAACATCTAAAAAACAAAGCAACAGAGCCTAGGGCACTTCCACTTATGGTCCTATAGCTTAGGGAAATTAAAATCAAAACTACACAGCCACCCCAAAGTTTGGAACGGCTCTGTTTACAAGAACCTCGTTTACAGTACAAGTTCAACATCGCAGAAAGTGAAAAATGGATAAAGAAGTTGTGGTATTTACTTACAAAGCAATATCACTCAGCAATGAAATCTATGTCATCAGGCCCTTAGCATCACAATGAGTGGATTCAGGTATGATGATTCTAACTGAAATAAGTCACACAGAAAAAGAAACATCATAAGATATCAGTAATACACGGAATGTAAACTTGGCTACACAGGAACTGAATTACAGAACAGAACAGGGTCTCAAATTTAGAAAGCCAACTTATGCTTGCTTAAGGGTAAAGGTGAGTTGGGGTGCTGCATAAAACCAGAGATTGAAATGAGCACAGATAAAGTTCCTTAAGTCAAATATGGAATAGACAAGAGCTACTCCTTGCTCAACGAAATGGACTCAACACCGCATATTAAACGCCTAAGAATGTACCTGACTAGTAAGTATCGTAAAACCTATGGATTGCTATGTCTCCCAAAGAGAATCAAGCATGTGTACAGGGGCATAAACGCAGCAGTGATAGGAATGGAGAGGTTCGGTGAGCAAATGAAGACCCTTTGAAGTCATATTGCATGGTACCCATTACACGGGTCTCAACTCTCCAGGTTTAAGGTATTCTTCCTTCAGCTAAAACATGCATGTGGAACCCAAGTATGATCAACCATGTGAACGGGAGACGTGTTCAAATATGTCTCAGTTTTCCTCCCCTGGTACTCGGGTGCAACATTCCAGACGCTTTACTAACACTCTCCCCACTTGGAGAGTCAGCGCCTTTAACCTCCTGTTTGGCCCAGTTTGCAATTTCTGCGGAAGATGAACAGGAATAGCGAGAACCAATGAGAGGCTAGCTGAAGGTGTCTGGACGGGCAAATTTAACTCTCATTTCCCACCTGGAAGAGGAAATAACCAAAGGCTCAGCGTGCCGTTTCGGAACCAGATTAGGGCCTGAAGCCATCCTGCGGTGTTGCGGCCAGGTCACAAGAAAGCAAGTTGAAGAAAGGAGCTCAGGGGCACTGTAATTCACAAACCTGCAGAGTTATAAATGACAGCTATCGTCCAAAAATAGACTGAAGTAAGGCTGCCAAGAGGACTTGAAAGCGGGGCAGAATTGCAGGAAACCGATTTCAGGAGGTAGACTGGAATTGCATTGAAAGCATAGGAAAAGAGGCAGAACGTCCACAATGATGCACTTGGCCAAAAAGGGCGTATGCGTTTTTTCCTGAATATATTCAGGAAAAAACGCATACGCCCTTTTTGGCCAACCAAGCAAGCTTGCAAAGGAAATCTGCACTACAATGAAGTCTCACTTCCCCCCGGTCAAAAGGGCCATCTGAAAAAAGTGTAAAATCCAGAAAGGCAGGACAGGCCATGGAGAACTGGGAGCCTTGTTATGCTGATGGGCGGGATGTAAATTGCCAACAGACACTCGGGAGAAGTGTATGGTGTTTCCTGAAACATCTAAAAAACAAAGCAACAGAACCTAGGGCACTTCCACTTATGGTCCTATAGCTTAGGGAAATTAAAATCAAAAAGACACAGCCACCCCAAAGTTTGGAACGGCTCTGTTTACAAGAACCTCATTTACAGTACAAGTTCAACATCGCAGAAAGTGAAAAATGGATAAAGAAGTTGTGGTATTTACTTACAAAGCAATATCACTCAGCAATGAAATCTGTGTCATCAGGCCCTTAGCAGCACAATGAGTGGATTCAGGTATGATGATTCTAACTGAAATAAGTCACACAGAAAAACAAACATCATAAGATATCAGTAATACACGGAATGGAAACTTGGCTACACAGGAACTGAATTACAGAACAGAACAGGGTCTCAAATTTAGAAAACCAACTTATTCTTGCTTAAGGGTAAAGGTGAGTTGGGGTGCTGCATAAAACCAGAGATTGAAATGAGCACAGATAAAGTTCCTTAAGCCAAATATGGAATAGACAAGAGCTACTCCTTGCTCAACGAAATGGACTCAACACCCCATATTAAACGCCTAAGAATGTACCTGACTAGTAAGTATCTTAAAACCTATGGATTGCTATGTCTCCGAAAGAGAATCAAGCATGTGTACAGGGGCATAAACGCAGCAGTGATAGGATTGGAGAGGTTTGGTGAGCAAATGAAGACCCTTTGAAGTCATATTGCATGGTACCCATTCCACGGGTTTCAACTACCCAGGTTTAAGGTATTCTTCCTTCAGCTAAAACATGCATGTGGAACCTAGAGTATGATCAACCATGTGATCGGGAGACGTGTTCAAATATGTCTCAGTTTTCCTCCCCTGGTACTCGGGTGCAACATTCCAGACGCTTTACTAACACTCTCCCCACTTGGAGAGTCAGTCCCTTTAACCTCCTGTTTGGCCCAGTTTGCAATTTCTGCGGAAGATGAACAGGAATAGCGAGAACCAATGAGAGGCTAGCTGGAGGTGTCTGGACGGGCAAATTTAACTCTCATTTCCCACCAGGAAGAGGAATTAACCAAAGGCTCAGCGTGCCGGGCCGGAACCAGATTAGGGCCTGAAGCCATCCTGCGGTGTTGCGGCCAGGTCACAAGAAATCGAGTTGAAGAAAGGAGCTCAGGGGCACTGTAATTCACAAACCTGCAGAGTTATAAATGACAGCTATCGTCCAAAAATAGACTGAAGGAAGGCTGCCAAGAGGACTTGAAAGCGGGGCAGAATTGCAGGAAACCAATTTCAGAAGGTAGACTGGAATTGCATTGAAAGCATAGGAAAAGAGGCAGAACGTCCACAATGATGCACTTGGCCAAAAAGGGCGTATGCGTTTTTTCCTGAATATATTCAGGAAAAAACGCATACGCCCTTTTTGGCCAACCAAGCAAGTTTGCAAAGGAAATCTGCACTACAATGAAGTCTCACTTCCCCCCGGTCAAAAGGGCCATCTGAAAAAAGTGTAAAATCCAGAAAGGCAACAGGCCATTGAGAACTGGGAGCCTTGTTATGCTGATGGGCGGGATGTAAATTGCCAACAGACACTTGGGAGAAGTGTATGGTGTTTCCTGAAACATCTAAAAAACAAAGCAACAGAGCCTAGGGCACTGCCACTTATGGTCCTATAGCTTAGGGAAATTAAAATCAAAAAGACACAGCCACCCCAAAGTTTGGAACGGCTCTGTTTACAAGAACCTCGTTTACAGTACAAGTTCAACATCGCAGAAAGTGAAAAATGGATAAAGAAGTTGTGGTATTCACTTACAAAGCAATATCACTCAGCAATGAAATCTATGTCATCAGGCCCTTAGCAGCACAATGAGTGGATTCAGGTATGATGATTCTAACTGAAATAAGTCACACAGAAAAAGAAACATCATAAGATATCAGTAATACACGGAATGGAAACTTGGCTACACAGGAACTGAATTACAGAACAGAACAGGGTCTCAAATTTAGAAAAACAACTTATGCTTGCTTAAGGGTAAAGGTGAGTTGGGGTGCTGCATAAAACCAGAGATTGAAATGAGCACAGATAAAGTTCCTTAAGCCAAATATGGAATAGACAAGAGCTACTCCTTGCTCAACGAAATGGACTCAACACCGCATATTAAACGCCTAAGAATGTAACTGACTTGTAAGTATCTTAAAACCTATGGATTGCTATGTCTCCGAAAGAGAATCAAGCATGTGTACAGGGGCATAAACGCAGCAGTGATAGGATTGGAGAAGTTCGGTGAGCAAATGAAGACCCTTTGAAGTCATATTGCGTGGTACCCATTCCACGGGTTTCAACTACCCAGGTTTAAGGTATTCTTCCTTCAGCTAAAACATGCATGTGGAACCTAGAGTATGATCAACCATGTGATCGGGAGACATGTTCAAATATGTCTCAGTTTTCCTCCCCTGGTACTCGGGTGCAACATTCCAGACGCTTTACTAACACTCTCCCCACTTGGAGAGTCAGTCCCTTTAACCTCCTGTTTGGCCCAGTTTGCAATTTCTGCGGAAGATGAACAGGAATAGCGAGAACCAATGAGAGGCTAGCTGGAGGTGTCTGGACGGGCAAATTTAACTCTCATTTCCCACCAGGAAGAGGAATTAACCAAAGGCTCAGCGTGCCGGGCCGGAACCAGATTAGGGCCTGAAGCCATCCTGCGGTGTTGCGGCCAGGTCACAAGAAAGCGAGTTGAAGAAAGGAGCTCAGGGGCACTGTAATTCACAAACCTGCAGAGTTATAAATGACAGCTATCGTCCAAAAATAGACTGAAGTAAGGCTGCCAAGAGGACTTGAAAGCGGGGCAAAATTGCAGGAAACCGATTTCAGGAGGTAGACTGGAATTGCATTGAAAGCATAGGAAAAGAGGCAGAACGTCCACAATGATGCACTTGGCCAAAAAGGGCGTATGCGTTTTTTCCTGAATATATTCAGGAAAAAACGCATACGCCCTTTTTGGCCAACCAAGCAAGCTTGCAAAGGAAATCTGCACTACAATGAAGTCTCACTTCCCCCCGGTCAAAAGGGCCATCTGAAAAAAGTGTAAAATCCAGAAAGGCAGGACAGGCCATGGAGAACTGGGAGCCTTGTTATGCTGATGGGCGGGATGTAAATTGCCAACAGACACTCGGGAGAAGTGTATGGTGTTTCCTGAAACATCTAAAAAACAAAGCAACAGAGCCTAGGGCACTGCCACTTATGGTCCTATAGCTTAGGGAAATTAAAATCAAAAAGACACAGCCACCCCAAAGTTTGGGACGCCTCTGTTTACAAGAACCTCGTTTACAGTACAAGTTCAACATCGCAGAAAGTGAAAAATGGATAAAGAAGTTGTGGTATTTACTTACAAAGCAATATCACTCAGCAATGAAATCTGTGTCATCAGGCCCTTAGCAGCACAATGAGTGGATTCAGGTATGATGATTCTAACTGAAATAAGTCACACAGAAAAAGAAACATCATAAGATATCAGTAATACACGGAATGGAAACTTGGCTACACAGGAACTGAATTACAGAACAGAACAGGGTCTCAAATTTAGAAAAACAACTTATGCTTGCTTAAGGGTAAAGGTGAGTTGGGGTGCTGCATAAAACCAGAGATTGAAATGAGCACAGATAAAGTTCCTTAAGCCAAATATGGAATAGACAAGAGCTACTCCTTGCTCAACGAAATGGACTCAACACCGCATATTAAACGCCTAAGAATGTACCTGACTTGTAAGTATCTTAAAACCTATGGATTGCTATGTCTCCGAAAGAGAATCAAGCATGTGTACAGGGGCATAAACGCAGCAGTGATAGGATTGGAGAGGTTCGGTGAGCAAATGAAGACCCTTTGAAGTCATATTGCATGGTACCCATTCCACGGGTTTCAACTACCCAGGTTTAAGGTATTCTTCCTTCAGCTAAAACATGCATGTGGAACCTAGAGTATGATCAACCATGTGATCGGGAGACATGTTCAAATATGTCTCAGTTTTCCTCCCCTGGTACTCGGGTGCAACATTCCAGACGCTTTACTAACACTCTCCCCACTTGGAGAGTCAGTCCCTTTAACCTCCTGTTTGGCCCAGTTTGCAATTTCTGCGGAAGATGAACAGGAATAGCGAGAACCAATGAGAGGCTAGCTGGAGGTGTCTGGACGGGCAAATTTAACTCTCATTTCCCACCAGGAAGAGGAAATAACCAAAGGCTCAGCGTGCCGTGCCGGAACCAGATTAGGGCCTGAAGCCATCCTGCGGTGTTGCGGCCAGCTCAAAAGAAAGCGAGTTGAACAAAGGAGCTCAGGGGCACTGTAATTCACAAACCTGCAGAGTTATAAATGACAGCTATCATCCAAAAATAGACTGAAGTAAGGCTGCCAAGAGGACTTGAAAGCGGGGCAAATTTGCAGGAAACTGATTTCAGGAGGTAGACTGGAATTGCATTGAAAGCATAGGAAAAGAGGCAGAACGTCCACAATGATGCACTTGGCCAAAAAGGGCGTATGCGTTTTTTCCTGAATATATTCAGGAAAAAACGCATACGCCCTTTTTGGCCAACCAAGCAAGCTTGCAAAGGAAATCTGCACTACAATGAAGTCTCACTTCCCCCCGGTCAAAAGGGCCATCTGAAAAAAGTGTAAAATCCAGAAAGGCAGGACAGGCCATGGAGAACTGGGAGCCTTGTTATGCTGATGGGCGGGATGTAAATTGCCAACAGACACTCGGGAGAAGTGTATGGTGTTTCCTGAAACATCTAAAAAACAAAGCAACAGAACCTAGGGCACTTCCACTTATGGTCCTATAGCTTAGGGAAATTAAAATCAAAAAGACACAGCCACCCCAAAGTTTGGAACGGCTCTGTTTACAAGAACCTCGTTTACAGTACAAGTTCAACATCGCAGAAAGTGAAAAATGGATAAAGAAGTTGTGGTATTTACTTACAAAGCAATATCACTCAGCAATGAAATCTGTGTCATCAGGCCCTTAGCAGCACAATGAGTGGATTCAGGTATGATGATTCTAACTGAAATAAGTCACACAGAAAAAGAAACATCATAAGATATCAGTAATACACGGAATGGAAACTTGGCTACACAGGAACTGAATTACAGAACAGAACAGGGTCTCAAATTTAGAAAACCAACTTATTCTTGCTTAAGGGTAAAGGTGAGATGGGGTGCTGCATAAAACCAGAGATTGAAATGAGCACAGATAAAGTTCCTTAAGCCAAATATGGAATAGACAAGAGCTACTCCTTGCTCAACGAAATGGACTCAACACCCCATATTAAACGCCTAAGAATGTACCTGACTAGTAAGTATCTTAAAACCTATGGATTGCTATGTCTCCGAAAGAGAATCAAGCATGTGTACAGGGGCATAAACGCAGCAGTGATAGGATTGGAGAGGTTCGGTGAGCAAATGAAGACCCTTTGAAGTCATATTGCATGGTACCCATTCCACGGGTTTCAACTACCCAGGTTTAAGGTATTCTTCCTTCAGCTAAAACATGCATGTGGAACCTAGAGTATGATCAACCATGTGATCGGGAGACGTGTTCAAATATGTCTCAGTTTTCCTCCCCTGGTACTCGGGTGCAACATTCCAGACGCTTTACTAACACTCTCCCCACTTGGAGAGTCAGTCCCTTTAACCTCCTGTTTGGCCCAGTTTGCAATTTCTGCGGAAGATGAACAGGAATAGCGAGAACCAATGAGAGGCTAGCTGGAGGTGTCTGGACGGGCAAATATAACTCTCATTTCCCACCAGGAAGAGGAATTAACCAAAGGCTCAGCGTGCCGGGCCGGAACCAGATTAGGGCCTGAAGCCATCCTGCGGTGTTGCGGCCAGGTCACAAGAAAGCGAGTTGAAGAAAGGAGCTCAGGGGCACTGTAATTCACAAACCTGCAGAGTTATAAATGACAGCTATCGTCCAAAAATAGACTGAAGTAAGGCTGCCAAGAGGACTTGAAAGCGGGGCAGAATTGCAGGAAACCGATTTCAGGAGGTAGACTGGAATTGCATTGAAAGCATAGGAAAAGAGGCAGAACGTCCACAATGATGCACTTGGCCACAAAGGGCGTATGCGTTTTTTCCTGAATATATTCAGGAAAAAACGCATACGCCCTTTTTGGCCAACCAAGCAAGCTTGCAAAGGAAATCTGCACTACAATGAAGTCTCACTTCCCCCCGGTCAAAAGGGCCATCTGAAAAAAGTGTAAAATCCAGAAAGGCAGGACAGGCCATGGACAACTGGGAGCCTTGTTATGCTGATGGGCGGGATGTAAATTGCCAACAGACACTCGGGAGAAGTGTATGGTGTTTCCTGAAACATCTAAAAAACAAAGCAACAGACCCTAGGGCACTGCCACTTATGGTCCTATAGCTTAGGGAAATTAAAATCAAAAAGACACAGCCACCCCAAAGATTGGGACGCCTCTGTTTACAAGAACCTCGTTTACAGTACAAGTTCAACATCGCAGAAAGTGAAAAATGGATAAAGAAGTTGTGGTATTTACTTACAAAGCAATATCACTCAGCAATGAAATCTATGTCATCAGGCCCTTAGCATCACAATGAGTGGATTCAGTTATGATGACTCTAACTGAAATAAGTCACACAGAAAAAGAAACATCATAAGATATCAGTAATACACGGAATGTAAACTTGGCTACACAGGAACTGAATTACAGAACAGAACAGGGTCTCAAATTTAGAAAACCAACTTATGCTTGCTTAAGGGTAAAGGTGAGTTGGGGTGCTGCATAAAACCAGAGATTGAAATGAGCACAGATAAAGTTCCTTAAGTCAAATATGGAATAGACAAGAGCTACTCCTTGCTCAACGAAATGGACTCAACACCGCATATTAAACGCCTAAGAATGTACCTGACTAGTAAGTATCGTAAAACCTATGGATTGCTATGTCTCCAAAAGAGAATCAAGCATGTGTACAGGGGCATAAACGCAGCAGTGATAGGATTGGAGAGGTTCGGTGAGCAAATGAAGACCCTTTGAAGTCATATTGCATGGTACCCATTACACGGGTCTCAACTCTCCAGGTTTAAGGTATTCTTCCTTCAGCTAAAACATGCATGTGGAACCCAAGTATGATCAACCATGTGAACGGGAGACGTGTTCAAATATGTCTCAGTTTTCCTCCCCTGGTACTCGGGTGCAACATTCCAGACGCTTTACTAACACTCTCCCCACTTGGAGAGTCAGTCCCTTTAACCTCCTGTTTGGCCCAGTTTGCAATTTCTGCGGAAGATGAACAGGAATAGCGAGAACCAATGAGAGGCTAGCTGGAGGTGTCTGGACGGGCAAATATAACTCTCATTTCCCACCAGGAAGAGGAATTAACCAAAGGCTCAGCGTGCCGGGCCGGAACCAGATTAGGGCCTGAAGCCATCCTGCGGTGTTGCGGCCAGGTCACAAGAAATCGAGTTGAAGAAAGGAGCTCAGGGGCACTGTAATTCACAAACCTGCAGAGTTATAAATGACAGCTATCGTCCAAAAATAGACTGAAGTAAGGCTGCCAAGAGGACTTGAAAGCGGGGCAGAATTGCAGGAAACCGATTTCAGGAGGTAGACTGGAATTGCATTGAAAGCATAGGAAAAGAAGCAGAACGTCCACAATGATGCACTTGGCCACAAAGGGCGTATGCGTTTTTTCCTGAATATATTCAGGAAAAAACGCATACGCCCTTTTTGGCCAACCAAGCAAGCTTGCAAAGGAAATCTGCACTACAATGAAGTCTCACTTCCCCCCGGTCAAAAGGGCCATCTGAAAAAAGTGTAAAATCCAGAAAGGCAGGACAGGCCATGGAGAACTGGGAGCCTTGTTATGCTGATGGGCGGGATGTAAATTGCCAACAGACACTCGGGAGAAGTGTATGGTGTTTCCTGAAACATCTAAAAAACAAAGCAACAGACCCTAGGGCACTGCCACTTATGGTCCTATAGCTTAGGGAAATTAAAATCAAAAAGACACAGCCACCCCAAAGATTGGGACGCCTCTGTTGACAAGAACCTCGTTTACAGTACAAGTTCAACATCGCAGAAAGTGAAAAATGGATAAAGAAGTTGTGGTATTTACTTACAAAGCAATATCACTCAGCAATGAAATCTATGTCATCAGGCCCTTAGCATCACAATGAGTGGATTCAGTTATGATGACTCTAACTGAAATAAGTCACACAGAAAAAGAAACATCATAAGATATCAGTAATACACGGAATGTAAACTTGGCTACACAGGAACTGAATTACAGAACAGAACAGGGTCTCAAATTTAGAAAACCAACTTATGCTTGCTTAAGGGTAAAGGTGAGTTGGGGTGCTGCATAAAACCAGAGATTGAAATGAGCACAGATAAAGTTCCTTAAGCCAAATAAGGAATAGACAAGAGCTACTCCTTGCTCAACGAAATGGACTCAACACCGCATATTAAACGCCTAAGAATGTACCTGACTTGTAAGTATCTTAAAACCTATGGATTGCTATGTCTCCGAAAGAGAATCAAGCATGTGTACAGGGGCATAAACGCAGCAGTGATAGGATTGGAGAGGTTCGGTGAGAAAATGAAGACCCTTTGAAGTCATATTGCATGGTACCCATTCCATGGGTTTCAACTACCCAGGTTTAAGGTATTCTTCCTTCAGCTAAAACATGCATGTGGAACCTAGAGTATGATCAACCATGTGATCGGGAGACGTGTTCAAATATGTCTCAGTTTTCCTCCCCTGGTACTCGGGTGCAACATTCCAGACGCTTTACTAACACTCTTCCCACTTGGAGAGTCAGTCCCTTTAACCTCCTGTTTGGCCCAGTTTGCAATTTCTGCGGAAGATGAACAGGAATAGCGAGAACCAATGAGAGGCTAGCTGGAGGTGTCTGGACGGGCAAATTTAACTCTCATTTCCCACCAGGAAGAGGAATTAACCAAAGGCTCAGCATGCCAGGCCGGAACCAGATTAGGGCCTG
The DNA here is from genome assembly GCF_949987515.2 of Delphinus delphis. NCBI lineage: Eukaryota > Metazoa > Chordata > Mammalia > Artiodactyla > Delphinidae > Delphinus > Delphinus delphis. Next base: position 82,556 of record NW_027192996.1, on the reverse strand, counting down.
AAGCCATCCTGCGGTGTTGCGGCCAGGTCACAAGAAAGCGAGTTGAAGAAAGGAGCTCAGGGGCACTGTAATTCACAAACCTGCAGAGTTATAAATGACAGCTATCATACAAAAATAGACTGAGGTAAGGCTGACAAGAGGACTTGAAAGCGGGGCAGAATTGCAGGAAACCGATTTCAGGAGGTAGACTGGAATTGCATTGAAAGCATAGGAAAAGAGGCAGAACGTCCACAATGATGCACTTGGCCAAAAAGGGCGTATGCGTTTTTTCCTGAATATATTCAGGAAAAAACGCATACGCCCTTTTTGGCCAACCAAGCAAGCTTGCAAAGGAAATCTGCACTACAATGAAGTCTCACTTCCCCCGGTCAAAAGGGCCATCTGAAAAAAGTGTAAAATCCAGAAAGGCAGGACAGGCCATGGAGAACTGGGAGCCTTGTTATGCTGATGGGCGGGATGTAAATTGCCAACAGACACTCGGGAGAAGTGTATGGTGTTTCCTGAAACATCTAAAAAACAAAGCAACAGAGCCTAGGGCACTGCCACTTATGGTCCTATAGCTTAGGGAAATTAAAATCAAAAAGACACAGCCACCCCAAAGTTTGGGACGCCTCTGTTTACAAGAACCTCGTTTACAGTACAAGTTCAACATCGCAGAAAGTGAAAAATGGATAAAGAAGTTGTGGTATTTACTTACAAAGCAATATCACTCAGCAATGAAATCTGTGTCATCAGGCCCTTAGCAGCACAATTAGTGGATTCAGGTATGATGATTCTAACTGAAATAAGTCACACAGAAAAAGAAACATCATAAGATATCAGTAATACACGGAATGGAAACTTGGCTACACAGGAACTGAATTACAGAACAGAACAGGGTCTCAAATTTAGAAAACCAACTTATGCTTGCTTAAGGGTAAAGGTGAGTTGGGGTGCTGCATAAAACCAGAGATTGAAATGAGCACAGATAAAGTTCCTTAAGTCAAATATGAAATAGACAAGAGCTACTCCTTGCTCAACGAAATGGACTCAACACCGCATATTAAACGCCAAAGAATGTACCTGACTAGTAAGTATCGTAAAACCTATGGATTGCTATGTCTCCAAAAGAGAATCAAGCATGTGTACAGGGGCATAAACGCAGCAGTGATAGGATTGGAGAGGTTCGGTGAGCAAATGAAGACCCTTTGAAGTCATATTGCATGGTACCCATTCCACGGGTTTCAACTACCCAGGTTTAAGGTATTCTTCCTTCAGCTAAAACATGCATGTGGAACCTAGAGTATGATCAACCATGTGATCGGGAGACGTGTTCAAATATGTCTCAGTTTTCCTCCCCTGGTACTCGGGTGCAACATTCCAGACGCTTTACTAACACTCTCCCCACTTGGAGAGTCAGTCCCTTTAACCTCCTGTTTGGCCCAGTTTGCAATTTCTGCGGAAGATGAACAGGAATAGCGAGAACCAATGAGAGGCTAGCTGGAGGTGTCTGGACGGGCAAATATAACTCTCATTTCCCACCAGGAAGAGGAATTAACCAAAGGCTCAGCGTGCCGGGCCGGAACCAGATTAGGGCCTGAAGCCATCCTGCGGTGTTGCGGCCAGGTCACAAGAAAGCGAGTTGAAGAAAGGAGCTCAGGGGCACTGTAATTCACAAACCTGCAGAGTTATAAATGACAGCTATCGTCCAAAAATAGACTGAAGTAAGGCTGCCAAGAGGACTTGAAAGCGGGGCAGAATTGCAGGAAACCGATTTCAGGAGGTAGACTGGAATTGCATTGAAAGCATAGGAAAAGAGGCAGAACGTCCACAATGATGCACTTGGCCACAAAGGGCGTATGCGTTTTTTCCTGAATATATTCAGGAAAAAACGCATACGCCCTTTTTGGCCAACCAAGCAAGCTTGCAAAGGAAATCTGCACTACAATGAAGTCTCACTTCCCCCCGGTCAAAAGGGCCATCTGAAAAAAGTGTAAAATCCAGAAAGGCAGGACAGGCCATGGAGAACTGGGAGCCTTGTTATGCTGATGGGCGGGATGTAAATTGCCAACAGACACTCGGGAGAAGTGTATGGTGTTTCCTGAAACATCTAAAAAACAAAGCAACAGACCCTAGGGCACTGCCACTTATGGTCCTATAGCTTAGGGAAATTAAAATCAAAAAGACACAGCCACCCCAAAGATTGGGACGGCTCTGTTTACAAGAACCTCGTTTACAGTACAAGTTCAACATCGCAGAAAGTGAAAAATGGATAAAGAAGTTGTGGTATTTACTTACAAAGCAATATCACTCAGCAATGAAATCTATGTCATCAGGCCCTTAGCATCACAATGAGTGGATTCAGTTATGATGACTCTAACTGAAATAAGTCACACAGAAAAAGAAACATCATAAGATATCAGTAATACACGGAATGTAAACTTGGCTACACAGGAACTGAATTACAGAACAGAACAGGGTCTCAAATTTAGAAAACCAACTTATGCTTGCTTAAGGGTAAAGGTGAGTTGGGGTGCTGCATAAAACCAGAGATTGAAATGAGCACAGATAAAGTTCCTTAAGTCAAATATGGAATAGACAAGAGCTACTCCTTGCTCAACGAAATGGACTCAACACCGCATATTAAACGCCTAAGAATGTACCTGACTAGTAAGTATCGTAAAACCTATGGATTGCTATGTCTCCAAAAGAGAATCAAGCATGTGTACAGGGGCATAAACGCAGCAGTGATAGGATTGGAGAGGTTCGGTGAGCAAATGAAGACCCTTTGAAGTCATATTGCATGGTACCCATTACACGGGTCTCAACTCTCCAGGTTTAAGGTATTCTTCCTTCAGCTAAAACATGCATGTGGAACCCAAGTATGATCAACCATGTGAACGGGAGACGTGTTCAAATATGTCTCAGTTTTCCTCCCCTGGTACTCGGGTGCAACATTCCAGACGCTTTACTAACACTCTCCCCACTTGGAGAGTCAGCGCCTTTAACCTCCTGTTTGGCCCAGTTTGCAATTTCTGCGGAAGATGAACAGGAATAGCGAGAACCAATGAGAGGCTAGCTGGAGGTGTCTGGACGGGCAATTTAACTCTCATTTCCCACCAGGAAGAGGAAATAACCAAAGGCTCAGCGTGCCGAGCCGGAACCAGATTAGGGCCTGAAGCCATCCTGCGGTGTTACGGCCAGCGCAAAAGAAAGCGAGTTGAAGAAAGGAGCTCAGGGGCACTGTAATTCACAAACCTGCAGAGTTATAAATGACAGCTATCGTCCAAAAATAGACTGAAGTAAGGCTGCCAAGAGGACTTGAAAGCGGGGCAGAATTGCAGGAAACCGATTTCAGGAGGTAGACTGGAATTGCATTGAAAGCATAGGAAAAGAGGCAGAACGTCCACAATGATGCACTTGGCCAAAAAGGGCGTATGCGTTTTTTCCTGAATATATTCAGGAAAAAACGCATACGCCCTTTTTGGCCAACCAAGCAAGCTTGCAAAGGAAATCTGCACTACAATGAAGTCTCACTTCCCCCCGGTCAAAAGGGCCATCTGAAAAAAGTGTAAAATCCAGAAAGGCAACAGGCCATTGAGAACTGGGAGCCTTGTTATGCTGATGGGCGGGATGTAAATTGCCAACAGACACTTGGGAGAAGTGTATGGTGTTTCCTGAAACATCTAAAAAACAAAGCAACAGAGCCTAGGGCACTGCCACTTATGGTCCTATAGCTTAGGGAAATTAAAATCAAAAAGACACAGCCACCCCAAAGTTTGGAACGGCTCTGTTTACAAGAACCTCGTTTACAGTACAAGTTCAACATCGCAGAAAGTGAAAAATGGATAAAGAAGTTGTGGTATTCACTTACAAAGCAATATCACTCAGCAATGAAATCTATGTCATCAGGCCCTTAGCAGTACAATGAGTGGATTCAGGTATGATGATTCTAACTGAAATAAATCACACAGAAAAAGAAACATCATAAGATATCAGTAATACACGGAATGGAAACTTGGCTACACAGGAACTGAATTACAGAACAGAACAGGGTCTCAAATTTAGAAAAACAACTTATGCTTGCTTAATGGTAAAGGTGAGTTGGGGTGCTGCATAAAACCAGAGATTGAAATGAGCACAGATAAAGTTCCTTAAGCCAAATATGGAATAGACAAGAGCTACTCCTTGCTCAACGAAATGGACTCAACACCGCATATTAAACGCCTAAGAATGTACCTGACTTGTAAGTATCTTAAAACCTATGGATTGCTATGTCTCCGAAAGAGAATCAAGCATGTGTACAGGGGCATAAACGCAGCAGTGATAGGATTGGAGAGGTTCGGTGAGAAAATGAAGACCCTTTGAAGTCATATTGCATGGTACCCATTCCACGGGTTTCAACTACCCAGGTTTAAGGTATTCTTCCTTCAGCTAAAACATGCATGTGGAACCTAGAGTATGATCAACCATGTGATCGGGAGACGTGTTCAAATATGTCTCAGTTTTCCTCCCCTGGTACTCGGGTGCAACATTCCAGACGCTTTACTAACACTCTTCCCACTTGGAGAGTCAGTCCCTTTAACCTCCTGTTTGGCCCAGTTTGCAATTTCTGCGGAAGATGAACAGGAATAGCGAGAACCAATGAGAGGCTAGCTGGAGGTGTCTGGACGGGCAAATTTAACTCTCATTTCCCACCAGGAAGAGGAATTAACCAAAGGCTCAGCATGCCAGGAAGGAACAAGATTAGGGCCTGAAGCCATCCTGCGGTGTTGCGGCCAGGTCACAAGAAAGCGAGTTGAAGAAAGGAGCTCAGGGGCACTGTAATTCACAAACCTGCAGAGTTATAAATGACAGCTATCATACAAAAATAGACTGAAGTAAGGCTGACAAGAGGACTTGAAAGCGGGGCAGAATTGCAGGAAACCGATTTCAGGAGGTAGACTGGAATTGCATTGAAAGCATAGGAAAAGAGGCAGAACGTCCACAATGATGCACTTGGCCAAAAAGGGCGTATGCGTTTTTTCCTGAATATATTCAGGAAAAAACGCATACGCCCTTTTTGGCCAACCAAGCAAGCTTGCAAAGGAAATCTGCACTACAATGAAGTCTCACTTCCCCCCGGTCAAAAGGGCCATCTGAAAAAAGTGTAAAATCCAGAAAGGCAACAGGCCATGGAGAAATGGGAGCCTTGTTATGCTGATGGGCGGGATGTAAATTGCCAACAGACACTCGGGAGAAGTGTATGGTGTTTCCTGAAACATCTAAAAAACAAAGCAACAGAGCCTAGGGCACTTCCACTTATGGTCCTATAGCTTAGGGAAATTAAAATCAAAAAGACACAGCCACCCCAAAGTTTGGAACGGCTCTGTTTACAAGAACCTCGTTTACAGTACAAGTTCAACATCGCAGAAAGTGAAAAATGGATAAAGAAGTTGTGGTATTCACTTACAAAGCAATATCACTCAGCAATGAAATCTATGTCATCAGGCCCTTAGCAGCACAATGAGTGGATTCAGGTATGATGATTCTAACTGAAATAAGTCACACAGAAAAAGAAACATCATAAGATATCAGTAATACACGGAATGTAAACTTGGCTACACAGGAACTGAATTACAGAACAGAACAGGGTCTGAAATTTAGAAAACCAACTTATTCTTGCTTAAGGGTAAAGATGAGTTGGGGTGCTGCATAAAACCAGAGATTGAAATGAGCACAGATAAAGTTCCTTAAGTGAAATATGAAATAGACAAGAGCTACTCCTTGCTCAACGAAATGGACTCAACACCGCATATTAAACGCCTAAGAATGTACCTGACTAGTAAGTATCGTAAAACCTATGGATTGCTATGTCTCCGAAAGAGAATCAAGCATGTGTACAGGGGCATAAACGCAGCAGTGATAGGATTGGAGAGGTTCGGTGAGCAAATTAAGACCCTTTGAAGTCATATTGCATGGTACCCATTACACGGGTCTCAACTCTCCAGGTTTAAGGTATTCTTCCTTCAGCAAAAACATGCATGTGGAACCCAAGTATGATCAACCATGTGAACGGGAGACGTGTTCAAATATGTCTCAGTTTTCCTCCCCTGGTACTCGGGTGCAACATTCCAGACGCTTTACTAACACTCTCCCCACTTGGAGAGTCAGTGCCTTTAACCCCCTGTTTGGCCCAGTTTGCAATTTCTGCGGAAGATGAACAGGAATAGCGAGAACCAATGAGAGGCTAGCTGGAGGTGTCTGGACGGGCAAATTTAACTCTCATTTCCCACCAGAAAGAGGAATTAACCAAAGGCTCAGCATGCCGGGCCGGAACCAGATTAGGGCCTGAAGCCATCCTGCGGTGTTGCGGCCAGGTCACAAGAAAGCGAGTTGAAGAAAGGAGCTCAGGGGCACTGTAATTCACAAACCTGCAGAGTTATAAATGACAGCTATCGTCCAAAAATAGACTGAAGTAAGGCTGCCAAGAGGACTTGAAAGCGGGGCAGAATTGCAGGAAACCGATTTCAGGAGGTAGACTGGAATTGCATTGAAAGCATAGGAAAAGAGGCAGAACGTCCACAATGATGCACTTGGCCAAAAAGGGCGTATGCGTTTTTTCCTGAATATATTCAGGAAAAAACGCATACGCCCTTTTTGGCCAACCAAGCAAGCTTGCAAAGGAAATCTGCACTACAATGAAGTCTCACTTCCCCCCGGTCAAAAGGGCCATCTGAAAAAAGTGTAAAATCCAGAAAGGCAACAGGCCATGGAGAACTGGGAGCCTTGTTATGCTGATGGGTGGGATGTAAACTGCCAACAGACACTTGGGAGAAGTGTATGGTGTTTCCTGAAACATCTAAAAAACAAAGCAACAGAGCCTAGGGCACTTCCACTTATGGTCCTATAGCTTAGGGAAATTAAAATCAAAAAGACACAGCCACCCCAAAGTTTGGAACGGCTCTGTTTACAAGAACCTCGTTTACAGTACAAGTTCAACATCGCAGAAAGTGAAAAATGGATAAAGAAGTTGTGGTATTCACTTACAAAACAATATCACTCAGCAATGAAATCTATGTCATCAGGCCCTTAGCAGCACAATGAGTGGATTCAGGTATGATGATTCTAACTGAAATAAGTCACACAGAAAAAGAAACATCATAAGATATCAGTAATACACGGAATGGAAACTTGGCTACACAGGAACTGAATTACAGAACAGAACAGGGTCTCAAATTTAGAAAACCAACTTATGCTTGCTTAAGGGTAAAGGTGAGTTGGGGTGCTGCATAAAACCAGAGATTGAAATGAGCACAGATAAAGCTCCTTAAGTCAAATATGGAATAGACAAGAGCTACTCCTTGCTCAACGAAATGGACTCAACACCGCATATTAAACGCCTAAGAATGTACCTGACTAGTAAGTATCGTAAAACCTATGGATTGCTATGTCTCCAAAAGAGAATCAAGCATGTGTACAGGGGCATAAACGCAGCAGTGATAGGATTGGAGAGGTTCGGTGAGCAAATGAAGACCCTTTGAAGTCATATTGCATGGTACCCATTACACGGGTCTCAACTCTCCAGGTTTAAGGTATTCTTCCTTCAGCTAAAACATGCGTGTGGAACCTAGAGTATGATCAACCATGTGATCGGGAGACGTGTTCAAATATGTCTCAGTTTTCCTCCCCTGGTACTCGGGTGCAACATTCCAGACGCTTTACTAACACTCTCCCCACTTGGAGAGTCAGCGCCTTTAACCTCCTGTTTGGCCCAGTTTGCAATTTCTGCGGAAGATGAACAGGAATAGCGAGAACCAATGAGAGGCTAGCTGGAGGTGTCTGGACGGGCAAATTTAACTCTCATTTCCCACCAGGAAGAGGAAATAACCAAAGGCTCAGCGTGCCGTACCGGAACCAGATTAGGGCCTGAAGCCATCCTGCGGTGTTGCGGCCAGCTCAAAAGAAAGCGAGTTGAAGAAAGGAGCTCAGGGGCACTGTAATTCTCAAACCTGCAGAGTTATAGATGACAGCTATCGTCCAAAAATAGACTGAAGTAAGGCTGCCAAGAGGACTTGAAAGCGGGGCAGAATTGCAGGAAACCGATTTCAGGAGGTAGACTGGAATTGCATTGAAAGCATAGGAAAAGTGGCAGAACGTCCACAATGATGCACTTGGCCAAAAAGGGCGTATGCGTTTTATCCTGAATATATTCAGGAAAAAACGCATACGCCCTTCCTGGCCAACCAAGCAAGCTTGCAAAGGAAATCTGCACTACAATGAAGTCTCACTTCCCCCCGGTCAAAAGGGCCATCTGAAAAAAGTGTAAAATCCAGAAAGGCAGGACAGGCCATGGAGAACTGGGAGCCTTGTTATGCTGATGGGCGGGATGTAAATTGCCAACAGACACTCGGGAGAAGTGTATGGTGTTTACTGAAACATCTAAAAAACAAAGCAACAGAACCTAGGGCACTTCCACTTATGGTCCTATAGCTTAGGGAAATTAAAATCAAAAAGACACAGCCACCCCAAAGTTTGGAACGGCTCTGTTTACAAGAACCTCGTTTACAGTACAAGTTCAACATCGCAGAAAGTGAAAAATGGATAAAGAAGTTGTGGTATTTACTTACAAAGCAATATCACTCAGCAATGAAATCTGTGTCATCAGGCCCTTAGCAGCACAATTAGTGGATTCAGGTATGATGATTCTAACTGAAGTAAGTCACACAGAAAAAGAAACATCATAAGATATCAGTAATACACGGAATGTAAACTTGGCTACACAGGAACTGAATTACAGAACAGAACAGGGTCTCAAATTTAGAAAACCAACTTATGCTTGCTTAAGGGTAAAGGTGAGTTGGGGTGCTGCATGAAACCAGAGATTGAAATGAGCACAGATAAAGTTCCTTAAGTCAAATATGGAATAGACAAGAGCTACTCCTTGCTCAACGAAATGGACTCAACACCGCATATTAAACGCCTAAGAATGTACCTGACTAGTAAGTATCTTAAAACCTATGGATTGCTATGTCTCCGAAAGAGAATCAAGCATGTGTACAGGGGCATAAACGCAGCAGTGATAAGATTGGAGAGGTTCGGTGAGCAAATGAAGACCCTTTGAAGTCATATTGCATGGTACCCATTACACGGGTCTTAACTCTCCAGGTTTAAGGTATTCTTCCTTCAGCTAAAACATGCATGTGGAACCCAGAGTATGATCAACCATGTGAACGGGAGACGTGTTCAAATATGTCTCAGTTTTCCTCCCCTGGTACTCGGGTGCAACATTCCAGACGCTTTACTAACACTCTCCCCACTTGGAGAGTCAGCGCCTTTAACCTCCTGTTTGGCCCAGTTTGCAATTTCTGCGGAAGATGAACAGGAATAGCGAGAACCAATGAGAGACTAGCTGGAGGTGTCTGGACGGGCAAATTTAACTCTCATTTCCCACCAGGAAGAGGAAATAACCAAAGGCTCAGCGTGCCGTGCCGGAACCAGATTAGGGCCTGAAGCCATCCTGCGGTGTTGCGGCCAGGTCACAAGAAAGCGAGTTGAAGAAAGGAGCTCAGGGGCACTGTAATTCACAAACCTGCAGAGTTATAAATGACAGCTATCGTCCAAAAATAGACTGAAGTAAGGCTGCCAAGAGGACTTGAAAGCGGGGCAGAATTGCAGGAAACCGATTTCAGGAGGTAGACTGGAATTGCATTGAAAGCATAGGAAAAGAGGCAGAACGTCCACAATGATGCACTTGGCCAAAAAGGGCGTATGCGTTTTTTCCTGAATATATTCAGGAAAAAACGCATACGCCCTTTTTGGCCAACCAAGCAAGCTTGCAAAGGAAATCTGCACTACAATGAAGTCTCACTTCCCCCCGGTCAAAAGGGCCATCTGAAAAAAGTGTAAAATCCAGAAAGGCAACAGGCCATTGAGAACTGGGAGCCTTGTTATGCTGATGGGCGGGATGTAAATTGCCAACAGACACTCGGGAGAAGTGTATGGTGTTTCCTGAAACATCTAAAAAACAAAGCAACAGAGCCTAGGGCACTTCCACTTATGGTCCTATAGCTTAGGGAAATTAAAATCAAAAAGACACAGCCACCCCAAAGTTTGGGACGCCTCTGTTTACAAGAACCTTGTTTACAGTACAAGTTCAACATCGCAGAAAGTGAAAAATGGATAAAGAACTTGTGGTACTTACGTACAATGCAGTATCACTCAGCAATGAAATCTATGTCATCAGGCCCGTAGCAGCATAATGAGTAGATTCAGGTACGATGATTCTAACTGAAATAAGTCACACAGAAAAAGAAACATCATAAGATATCACTAATACACGGAATGTAAACTTGGCTACACAGGAACTGAATTCCAAAACAGAAAAGATTCTCAAATTTAGAAAACCAACTTATGCTTGCTTAAGGGGAAAGGTGAGTTGGGTTGCTGCATAAAGCCAGAGATTGAAATGAGCACAGATAAAGTTCCTTAAGCCAAATATGGAATAGACAAGAGCTACTCCTTGCTCAACGAAATGGACTCAACACCGCATATTAAACGCCTAAGAATGTACCTGACTAGTAAGTATCTTAAAACCTATGGATTGCTATGTCTCCGAAAGAGAATCAAGCATGTGTACAGGGGCATAAACGCAGCAGTGATAGGATTGGAGAGGTTCGGTGAGCAAATGAAGACCCTTTGAAGTCATATTGCATGGTACCCATTCCACGGGTTTCAACTACCCAGGTTTTAGGTATTCTTCCTTCAGCTAAAACATGCATGTGGAACCCAGAGTATGATCAACCATGTGATCGGGAGACGAGTTCAAATATGTCTCAGTTTTCCTCCCCTGGTACTCGGGTGCAACATTCCAGACGCTTTACTAACACTCTCCCCACTTGGAGAGTCAGCGCCTTTAACCTCCTGTTTGGCACAGTTTGCAATTTCTGCGGAAGATGAACAGGAATAGCGAGAACCAATGAGAGGCTAGCTGGAGGTGTCTGGACGGGCAAATTTAACTCTCATTTCACAACAGGAAGAGGAAATAACCAAAGGCTCAGCGTTCCGTACGGGAACCAGATTAGGGCCTGAAGCCATCCTGCGGTGTTGCGGCCAGCTCAAAAGAAACCGAGTTGAAGAAAGGAGCTCAGGGGCACTGTAATTCACAAACCTGCAGTTATAAATGACAGCTATCGTCCAAAAATAGACTGAAGTAAGGCTGCCAAGAGGACTTGAAAGCGGGGCAGAATTGCAGGAAACCGATTTCAGGAGGTAGACTGGAATTGCATTGAAAGCATAGGAAAAGTGGCAGAACGTCCACAATGATGCACTTGGCCAAAAAGGGCGTATGCGTTTTATCCTGAATATATTCAGGAAAAAACGCATACGCCCTTCCTGGCCAACCAAGCAAGCTTGCAAATGAAATCTGCACTACAATGAAGTCTCACTTCCCCCCGGTCAAAAGGGCCATCTGAAAAAAGTGTAAAATCCAGAAAGGCAGGACAGGCCATGGAGAACTGGGAGCCTTGTTATGCTGATGGGCGGGATGTAAATTGCCAACAGACACTCGGGAGAAGTGTATGGTGTTTCCTGAAACATCTAAAAAACAAAGCAACAGAACCTAGGGCACTTCCACTTATGGTCCTATAGCTTAGGGAAATTAAAATCAGAAAGACACAGCCACCCCAAAGTTTGGAACGGCTCTGTTTACAAGAACCTCGTTTACAGTACAAGTTCAACATCGCAGAAAGTGAAAAATGGATAAAGAAGTTGTGGTATTTACTTACAAAGCAATATCACTCAGCAATGAAATCTGTGTCATCAGGCCCTTAGCAGCACAATTAGTGGATTCAGGTATGATGATTCTAACTGAAGTAAGTCACACAGAAAAAGAAACATCATAAGATATCAGTAATACACGGAATGTAAACTTGGCTACACAGGAACTGAATTACAGAACAGAACAGGGTCTCAAATTTAGAAAACCAACTTATGCTTGCTTAAGGGTAAAGGTGAGTTGGGGTGCTGCATGAAACCAGAGATTGAAATGAGCACAGATAAAGTTCCTTAAGTCAAATATGGAATAGACAAGAGCTACTCCTTGCTCAACGAAATGGACTCAACACCGCATATTAAACGCCTAAGAATGTACCTGACTAGTAAGTATCTTAAAACCTATGGATTGCTATGTCTCCGAAAGAGAATCAAGGATGTGTACAGGGGCATAAACGCAGCAGTGATAGGATTGGAGAGGTTCGGTGAGCAAATGAAGACCCTTTGAAGTCATATTGCATGGTACCCATTACACGGGTCTTAACTCTCCAGGTTTAAGGTATTCTTCCTTCAGCTAAAACATGCATGTGGAACCCAAGTATGATCAACCATGTGAATGGTAGACGTGTACAAATATGTCTCAGTTTTCCTCCCCTGGTACTCGGGTGCAACATTCCAGACGCTTTACTAACACTCTCCCTACTTGGAGAGTCAGTCCCTTTAACCTCCTGGTTGGCCCAGTTTGCAATTTCTGCGGAAGATGAACAGGAATAGCGAGAACCAATGAGAGACTACCTGGAGGTGTCTGAACGGGCAAATTTAACTCTCAATTCCCACCAGGAAGAGGAATTAACCGAAGGCTCAGCATGCCGGGCCAGAACCAGATTAGGGCCTGAAGCCATCCTGCGGTGTTGCGGCCAGGTCACAAGAAAGCGAGTTGAAGAAAGGAGCTCAGGGGCACTGTAATTCACAAACCTGCAGAGTTATAAATGACAGCTATCGTCCAAAAATAGACTGAAGTAAGGCTGCCAAGAGGACTTGAAAGCGGGGCAGAATTGCAGGAAACCGATTTCACTAGGTAGACTGGAATTGCATTGCAAGCATAGGAAAAGAGGCAGAACGTCCACAATGATGCACTTGGCCAAAAAGTGCGTATGCGTTTTTTCCTGAATATATTCAGGAAAAAACGCATACGCCCTTTTTGGCCAACCAAGCAAGCTTGCAAAGGAAATCTGCACTACAATGAAGTCTCACTTCCCCCCGGTCAAAAGGGCCATCTGAAAAAAGTGTAAAATCCAGAAAGGCAACAGGCCATTGAGAACTGGGAGCCTTGTTATGCTGATGGGCGGGATGTAAATTGCCAACAGACACTCGGGAGAAGTGTATGGTGTTTCCTGAAACATCTAAAAAACAAAGCAACAGAGCCTAGGGCACTTCCACTTATGGTCCTATAGCTTAGGGAAATTAAAATCAAAAAGACACAGCCACCCCAAAGTTTGGGACGCCTCTGTTTACAAGAACCTCGTTTACAGTACAAGTTCAACATCGCAGAAAGTGAAAAATGGATAAAGAACTTGTGGTACTTACGTACAATGCAGTATCACTCAGCAATGAAATCTATGTCATCAGGCCCGTAGCAGCATAATGAGTAGATTCAGGTACGATGATTCTAACTGAAATAAGTCACACAGAAAAAGAAACATCATAAGATATCACTAATACACGGAATGTAAACTTGGCTACACAGGAACTGAATTCGAAAACAGAAAAGGTTCTCAAATTTAGAAAACCAACTTATGCTTGCTTAAGGGGAAAGGTGAGTTGGGTTGCTGCATAAAGCCAGAGATTGAAATGAGCACAGATAAAGTTCCTTAAGCCAAATATGGAATAGACAAGAGCTACTCCTTGCTCAACGAAATGGACTCAACACCGCATATTAAACGCCTAAGAATGTACCTGACTAGTAAGTATCTTAAAACCTATGGATTGCTATGTCTCCGAAAGAGAATCAAGCATGTGTACAGGGGCATAAACGCAGCAGTGATAGGATTGGAGAGGTTCGGTGAGCAAATGAAGACCCTTTGAAGTCATATTGCATGGTACCCATTCCACGGGTTTCAACTACCCAGGTTTTAGGTATTCTTCCTTCAGCTAAAACATGCATGTGGAACCCAGAGTATGATCAACCATGTGATCCGGAGACGTGTTCAAATATGTCTCAGTTTTCCTCCCCTGGTACTCGGGTGCAACATTCCAGACGCTTTACTAACACTCTCCCCACTTGGAGAGTCAGCGCCTTTAACCTCCTGTTTGGCACAGTTTGCAATTTCTGCGGAAGATGAACAGGAATAGCGAGAACCAATGAGAGGCTAGCTGGAGGTGTCTGGACGGGCAAATTTAACTCTCATTTCACAACAGGAAGAGGAAATAACCAAAGGCTCAGCGTTCCGTACGGGAACCAGATTAGGGCCTGAAGCCATCCTGCGGTGTTGCGGCCAGCTCAAAAGAAACCGAGTTGAAGAAAGGAGCTCAGGGGCACTGTAATTCACAAACCTGCAGAGTTATAAATGACAGCTATCGTCCAAAAATAGACTGAAGTAAGGCTGCCAAGAGGACTTGAAAGCGGGGCAGAATTGCAGGAAACCGATTTCAGGAGGTAGACTGGAATTGCATTGAAAGCATAGGAAAAGAGGCAGAACGTCCACAATGATGCACTTGGCCAAAAAGGGCGTATGCGTTTTTTCCTGAATATATTCAGGAAAAAACGCATACGCCCTTTTTGGCCAACCAAGCAAGCTTGCAAAGGAAATCTGCACTACAATGAAGTCTCACTTCCCCCCGGTCAAAAGGGCCATCTGAAAAAAGTGTAAAATCCAGAAAGGCAGGACAGGCCATGGAGAACTGGGAGCCTTGTTATGCTGATGGGCGGGATGTAAATTGCCAACAACCACTCGGGAGAAGTGTATGGTGTTTCCTGAAACATCTAAAAAACAAAGCAACAGAGCCTAGGGCACTTCCACTTATGGTCCTATAGCTTAGGGAAATTAAAATCAAAAAGACACAGCCACCCCAAAGTTTGGAACGGCTCTGTTTACAAGAACCTCGTTTACAGTACAAGTTCAACATCGCAGAAAGTGAAAAATGGATAAAGAAGTTGTGGTATTTACTTACAAAGCAATATCACTCAGCAATGAAATCTGTGTCATCAGGCCCTTAGCAGCACAATGAGTCGATTCAGGTATGATGATTCTAACTGAAGTAAGTCACACAGAAAAAGAAACATCATAAGATATCAGTAATACACGGAATGTAAACTTGGCTACACAGGAACTGAATTACAGAACAGAACAGGGTCTCAAATTTAGAAAAGCAACTTATGCTTGCTTAAGGGGAAAGGTGAGTTGGGGTGCTGCATAAAACCAGAGATTGAAATGAGCACAGATAAAGTTCCTTAAGTCAAATATGGAATAGACAAGAGCTACTCCTTGCTCAACGAAATGGACTCAACACCGCATATTAAACGCCTAAGAATGTACCTGACTAGTAAGTATCTTAAAACCTATGGATTGCTATGTCTCCGAAAGAGAATCAAGCATGTGTACAGGGGCATAAACGCAGCAGTGATAGGATTGGAGAGGTTCGGTGAGCAAATGAAGACCCTTTGAAGTCATATTGCATGGTACCCATTACACGGGTCTTAACTCTCCAGGTTTAAGGTATTCTTCCTTCAGCTAAAACATGCATGTGGAACCCAGAGTATGATCAACCATGTGAACGGGAGACGTGTTCAAATATGTCTCAGTTTTCCTCCCCTGGTACTCGGGTACAACATTCCAGACGCTTTACTAACACTCTCCCCACTTGGAGAGTCAGCGCCTTTAACCTCCTGTTTGGCCCAGTTTGCAATTTCTGCGGAAGATGAACAGGAATAGCGAGAACCAATGAGAGACTAGCTGGAGGTGTCTGGACGGGCAAATTTAACTCTCATTTCCCACCAGGAAGAGGAAATAACCAAAGGCTCAGCGTGCCGTGCCGGAACCAGATTAGGGCCTGAAGCCATCCTGCGGTGTTGCGGACAGGTCACAAGAAAGCGAGTTGAAGAAAGGAGCTCAGGGGCACTGTAATTCACAAACCTGCAGAGTTATAAATGACAGCTATCGTCCAAAAATAGACTGAAGTAAGGCTGCCAAGAGGACTTGAAAGCGGGGCAGAATTGCAGGAAACCGATTTCAGGAGGTAGACTGGAATTGCATTGAAAGCATAGGAAAAGAGGCAGAACGTCCACAATGATGCACTTGGCCAAAAAGGGCGTATGCGTTTTTTCCTGAATATATTCAGGAAAAAACGCATACGCCCTTTTTGGCCAACCAAGCAAGCTTGCAAAGGAAATCTGCACTACAATGAAGTCTCACTTCCCCCCGGTCAAAAGGGCCATCTGAAAAAAGTGTAAAATCCAGAAAGGCAGGACAGGCCATGGAGAACTGGGAGCCTTGTTATGCTGATGGGCGGGATGTAAATTGCCAACAACCACTCGGGAGAAGTGTATGGTGTTTCCTGAAACATCTAAAAAACAAAGCAACAGAGCCTAGGGCACTGCCACTTATGGTCCTATAGCTTAGGGAAATTAAAATCAAAAAGACACAGCCACCCCAAAGTTTGGAACGGCTCTGTTTACAAGAACCTCGTTTACAGTACAAGTTCAACATCGCAGAAAGTGAAAAATGGATAAAGAAGTTGTGGTATTTACTTACAAAGCAATATCACTCAGCAACGAAATCTATGTCATCAGGCCCTTAGCATCACAATGAGTGGATTCAGGTATGATGATTCTAACTGAAATAAGTCACACAGAAAAAGAAACATCATAAGATATCAGTAATACACGGAATGTAAACTTGGCTACACAGGAACTGAATTACAGAACAGAACAGGGTCTCAAATTTAGAAAACCAACTTATGCTTGCTTAAGGGTAAAGGTGAGTTGGGGTGCTGCATAAAACCAGAGATTGAAATGAGCACAGATAAAGTTCCTTAAGCCAAATATGGAATAGACAAGAGCTACTCCTTGCTCAACGAAATGGACTCAACACCCCATATTAAACGCCTAAGAATGTACCTGACTAGTAAGTATCGTAAAACCTATGGATTGCTATGTCTCCAAAAGAGAATCAAGCATGTGTACAGGGGCATAAACGCAGCAGTGATAGGATTGGAGAGGTTCGGTGAGCAAATGAAGACCCTTTGAAGTCATATTGCATGGTACCCATTCCACGGGTCTCAACTCTCCAGGTTTAAGGTATTCTTCCTTCAGCTAAAACATGCATGTGGAACCCAAGTATGATCAACCATGTGAACGGGAGACGTGTTCAAATATGTCTCAGTTTTCCTCCCCTGGTACTCGGGTGCAACATTCCAGACGCTTTACTAACACTCTCCCCACTTGGAGAGTCAGCGCCTTTAACCTCCTGTTTGGCCCAGTTGGCAATTTCTGCGGAAGATGAACAGGAATAGCGAGAACCAATGAGAGGCTAGCTGGAGGTGTCTGGACGGGCAAATTTAACTCTCATTTCCCACCAGGAAGAGGAAAAACCAAAGGCTCAGCGTGCCGTTCCGGAACCAGATTAGGGCCTGAAGCCATCCTGCGGTGTTGCGGCCAGCTCAAAAGAAAGCGAGTTGAAGAAAGGAGCTCAGGGGCACTGTAATTCACAAACCTGCAGAGTTATAAATGACAGCTATCGTCCAAAAATATACTGAAGTAAGGCTGCCAAGAGGACTTGAAAGCGGGGCAGAATTGCAGGAAACCGATTTCAGGAGGTAGACTGGAATTGCATTGAAAGCATAGGAAAAGAGGCAGAACGTCCACAATGATGCACTTGGCCAAAAAGGGCGTATGCGTTTTTTCTTGTATATATTCAGGAAAAAACGCATACGCCCTTTTTGGCCAACCAAGCAAGCTTGCAAATGAAATCTGCACTACAATGAAGTCTCACTTCCCCCCGGTCAAAAGGGCCATCTGAAAAAAGTGTAAAATCCAGAAAGGCAACAGGCCATGGAGAACTGGGAGCCTTGTTATGCTGATGGGCGGGATGTAAATTGCCAACAGACACTCGGGAGAAGTGTATGGTGTTTCCTGAAACATCTAAAAAACAAAGCAACAGAGCCTAGGGCACTTCCACTTATGGTCCTATAGCTTAGGGAAATTAAAATCAAAAAGACACAGCCACCCCAAAGTTTGGAACGGCTCTGTTTACAAGAACCTCGTTTACAGTACAAGTTCAACATCGCAGAAAGTGAAAAATGGATAAAGAAGTTGTGGTACTTACGTACAATGCAGTATCACTCAGCAATGAAATCTATGTCATCAGGCCCGTAGCAGCATAATGAGTAGATTCAGGTACGATGATTCTAACTGAAATAAGTCAAACAGAAAAAGAAACATCATAAGATATCAGTAATACACGGAATGTAAACTTGGCTACACAAAAACTGAATTACAGAACAGAACAGGGTCTCAAATTTAGAAAAACAACTTATTCTTGCTTAAGGGGAAAGGTGAGTTGGGGTGCTGCATAAAACCAGAGATTGAAATGAGCACAGATAAAGTTCCTTAAGCCAAATATGCAATAGACAAGAGCTACTCCTTGCTCAACGAAATGGACTCAACACCCCATATTAAACGCCTAAGAATGTACCTGACTAGTAAGTATCTTGAAACCTATGGATTGCTATGTCTCCAAAACAGAATCAAGCGTGTGTACAGGGGCATAAACGTAGCAGTGATAGGATTGGAGAGGTTCGGTGAGCAAATGAAGACCCTTTGAAGTCATATTGCATGGTACCCATTCCACGGGTCTCAACTCTCCAGGTTTAAGGTATTCTTCCTTCAGCTAAAACATGCATGTGGAACCCAGAGTATGATCAACCATGTGAACGGGAGACGTGTTCAAATATGTCTCAGTTTTCCTCCCCTGGTACTCGGGTGCAACATTCCAGACGCTTTACTAACACTCTCCCGACTTGGAGAGTCAGTCCCTTTAACCTCCTGTTTGGCCCAGTTTGCAATTTCTGCGGAAGATGAACAGAAATAGCGAGAACCAATGAGAGACTAGCTGGAGGTGTCTGAACGGGCAAATTTAACTCTCATTTCCCACCAGGAAGAGGAATTAACCAAAGGCTCAGCATGCCGGGCCAGAACCAGATTAGGGCCTGAAGCCATCCTGCGGTGTTGCGGCCAGCTCAAAAGAAAGCGAGTTGAAGAAAGGAGCTCAGGGGCACTGTAATTCACAAACCTGCAGAGTTATAAATGACAGCTATCGTCCAAAAATAGACTGAAGTAAGGCTGCCAAGAGGACTTGAAAGCGGGGCAGAATTGCAGGAAACCGATTTCAGGAGGCAGACTGGAATTGCATTGAAAGCATAGGAAAAGAGGCAGAACGTCCACAATGATGCACTTGGCCAAAAAGGGCGTATGCGTTTTTTCTTGAATATATTCAGGAAAAAACGCATACGCCCTTTTTGGCCAACCAAGCAAGCTTGCAAAGGAAATCTGCACTACAATGAAGTCTCACTTCCCCCCGGTCAAAAGGGCCATCTGAAAAAAGTGTAAAATCCAGAAAGGCAACAGGCCATTGAGAACTGGGAGCCTTGTTATGCTGATGGGCGGGATGTAAATTGCCAACAGACACTCGGGAGAAGTGTATGGTGTTTCCTGAAACATCTAAAAAACAAAGCAACAGAGCCTAGGGCACTTCCACTTATGGTCCTATAGCTTAGGGAAATTAAAATCAAAAAGACACAGCCACCCCAAAGTTTGGAACGGCTCTGTTTACAAGAACCTCGTTTACAGTACAAGTTCAACATCGCAGAAAGTGAAAAATGGAAAAAGAACTTGTGGTACTTACGTACAATGCAGTATCACTCAGCAATGAAATCTATGTCATCAGGCCCGTAGCAGCATAATGAGTAGATTCAGGTACGATGATTCTAACTGAAATAAGTCACACAGAAAAAGAAACATCATAAGATATCAGTAATACACGGAATGTAAACTTGGCTACACAGGAACTGAATTACAGAACAGAACAGGGTCTCAAATTTAGAAAAGCAACTTATTCTTGCTTAAGGGTAAAGGTGAGTTGGGGTGCTGCATAAAACCAGAGATTGAAATGAGCACAGATAAAGTTCCTTAAGTCAAATATGGAATAGACAAGAGCTACTCCTTGCTCAACGAAATGGACTCAACACCCCATATTAAACGCCTAAGAATGTACCTGACTAGTAAGTATCTTGAAACCTATGGATTGCTATGTCTCCGAAAGAGAATCAAGCATGTGTACAGGGGCATAAACGCAGCAGTGATAGGATTGGAGAGGTTCGGTGAGCAAATGAAGACCCTTTGAAGTCATATTGCATGGTACCCATTCCACGGGTCTCAACTCTCCAGGTTTAAGGTATTCTTCCTTCAGCTAAAACATGCATGTGGAACCCAAGTATGATCAACCATGTGAACGGGAGACGTGTTCAAATATGTCTCAGTTTTCCTCCCCTGGTACTCGGGTGCAACATTCCAGACGCTTTACTAACACTCTCCCCACTTGGAGAGTCAGCGCCTTTAACCTCCTGTTTGGCCCAGTTTGCAATTTCTGCGGAAGAAGAACAGGAATAGCGAGAACCAATGAGAGGCTAGCTGGAGGTGTCTGGAGGGGCAAATTTAACTCTCATTTCCCACCAGGAAGAGGAAATAACCAAAGGCTCAGCGTGCCGTACCGGAACCAGATTAGGGCCTGAAGCCATCCTGCGGTGTTGCGGCCAGCTCAAAAGAAAGCGAGTTGAAGAAAGGAGCTCAGGGGCACTGTAATTCACAAACCTGCAGAGTTATAAATGACAGCTATCGTCCAAAAATAGACTGAAGTAAGGCTGCCAAGAGGACTTGAAAGCGGGGCAGAATTGCAGGAAACCGATTTCAGGAGGTAGACTGGAATTGCATTGAAAGCATAGGAAAAGAGGCAGAACGTCCACAATGATGCACTTGGCCAAAAAGGGCGTATGCGTTTTTTCCTGAATATATTCAGGAAAAAACGCATACGCCCTTTTTGGCCAACCAAGCAAGCTTGCAAAGGAAATCTGCACTACAATGAAGTCTCACTTCCCCCCGGTCAAAAGGGCCATCTCAAAAAAGTGTAAAATCCAGAAAGGCAGGACAGGCCATGGAGAACTGGGAGCCTTGTTATGCTGATGGGCGGGATGTAAATTGCCAACAGACACTTGGGAGAAGTGTATGGTGTTTCCTGAAACATCTAAAAAACAAAGCAACAGAACCTAGGGCACTGCCACATATGGTCCTATAGCTTAGGGAAATTAAAATCAAAAAGACACAGCCACCCCAAAGTTTGGGACGCCTCTGTTTACAAGAACCTCGTTTACAGTACAAGTTCAACATCGCAGAAAGTGAAAAATGGATAAAGAAGTTGTGGTATTTACTTACAAAGCAATATCACTCAGCAATGAAATCTGTGTCATCAGGCCCTTAGCAGCACAATGAGTGGATTCAGGTATGATGATTCTAACTGAAGTAAGTCACACAGAAAAAGAATCATCATAAGATATCAGTAATACACGGAATGTAAACTTGGCTACACAGGAACTGAATTCCAAAACAGAACAGGGTCTCAAATTTAGAAAACCAACTTATGCTTGCTTAAGGGTAAAGGTGAGTTGGGGTGCTGCATAAAACCAGAGATTGAAATGAGCACAGATAAAGTTCCTTAAGTCAAATATGGAATAGACAAGAGCTACTCCTTGCTCAACGAAATGGACTCAACACCGCATATTAAACACCTAAGAATGTACCTGACTAGTAAGTATCTTAAACCCTATGGATTGCTATGTCTCCAAAAGAGAATCAAGCATGTGTACAGGGGCATAAACGCAGCAGTGATAGGATTGGAGAGGTTCGGTGAGCAAATGAAGACCCTTTGAAGTCATATTGCATGGTACCCATTACACGGGTCTTAACTCTCCAGGTTTAAGGTATTCTTCCTTCAGCTAAAACATGCATGTGGAACCCAAGTATGGTCAACCATGTGAACGGGAGACGTGTTCAAATATGTCTCAGTTTTCCTCCCCTGGTACTCGGGTGCAACATTCCAGACGCTTTACTAACACTCTCCCCACTTGGAGAGTCAGCGCCTTTAACCTCCTGTTTGGCCCAGTTTGCAATTTCTGCGGAAGATGAACAGGAATAGCGAGAACCAATGAGAGACTAGCTGGAGGTGTCTGGACGGGCAAATTTAACTCTCATTTCCCACCAGGAAGAGGAAATAACCAAAGGCTCAGCGTGCCGTGCCGGAACCAGATTAGGGCCTGAAGCCATCCTGCGGTGTTGCGGCCAGGTCACAAGAAAGCTAGTTGAAGAAAGGAGCTCAGGGGCACTGTAATTCACAAACCTGCAGAGTTATAAATGACAGCTATCGTCCAAAAATACACTGAAGTAAGGCTGCCAAGAGGACTTGAAAGCGGGGCAGAATTGCAGGAAACCGATTTCAGGAGGTAGACTGGAATTGCATTGAAAGCATAGGAAAAGAGGCAGAACGTCCACAATGATGCACTTGGCCAAAAAGGGCGTATGCGTTTTTTCCTGAATATATTCAGGAAAAAACGCATACGCCCTTTTTGGCCAACCAAGCAAGCTTGCAAAGGAAATCTGCACTACAATGAAGTCTCACTTCCCCCCGGTCAAAAGGGCCATCTGAAAAAAGTGTAAAATCCAGAAAGGCAACAGGCAATGGAGAACTGGGAGCCTTGTTATGCTGATGGGCGGGATGTAAATTGCCAACAGACACTTGGGAGAAGTGTACGGTGTTTCCTGAAACATCTAAAAAACAAAGCAACAGAACCTAGGGCACTTCCACTTATGGTCCTATAGATTAGGGAAATTAAAATCAAAAAGACACAGCCACCCTAAAGTTTGGAACGGCTCTGTTTACAAGAACCTCGTTTACAGTACAAGTTCAACATCGCAGAAAGTGAAAAATGGATAAAGAAGTTGTGGTATTCACTTACAAACAATATCACTCACCAATGAAATCTATGTCATCAGGCCCTTAGCATCACAATGAGTGGATTCAGGTACGATGATTCTAACTGAAATAAGTCACACAGAAAAAGAAACATCATAAGATATCAGTAATACACGGAATGTAAACTTGGCTACACAGGAACTGAATTACAGAACAGAACATGGTCTCAAATTTAGAAAACCAACTTATGCTTGCTTAAGGGGAAAGGTGAGTTGGGGTGCTGCATAAAACCAGAGATTGAAATGAGCACAGATAAAGTTCCTTAAGCCAAATATGGAATAGACAAGAGCTACTCCTTGCTCAACGAAATGGACTCAACACCGCATATTAAACGCTTAAGAATGTACCTGACTAATAAGTATCGTAAAACCTATGGATTGCTATGTCTCCAAAAGAGAATCAAGCGTGTGTACAGGGGAATAAACGCAGCAGTGATAGGATTGGAGAGGTTCGGTGAGCAAATGAAGACCCTTTGAAGTCATATTGCATGGTACCCATTACACGGGTCTCAACTCTCCAGGTTTAAGGTATTCTTCCTTCAGCTAAAACATGCATGTGGAACCCAGAGTATGATCAACCATGTGAACGGGAGACGTGTTCAAATATGTCTCAGATTTCCTCCCCTGGTACTCGGGTGCAACATTCCAGACGCTTTACTAACACTCTCCCGACTTGGAGAGTCAGTCCCTTTAACCTCCTGTTTGGCCCAGTTTGCAATTTCTGCGGAAGATGAACAGGAATAGCGAGAACCAATGAGAGGCTAGCTGGAGGTGTCTGGACGGGCAAATTTAACTCTCATTTCCCACCAGGAAGAGGAAATAACCAAAGGCTCAGCGTGCCGTGCCAGAACCAGATTAGGGCCTGAAGCCATCCTGCGGTGTTGCGGCCAGCTCAAAAGAAAGCGAGTTGAAGAAAGGAGCCCAGGGGCACTGTAATTCACAAACCTGCAGAGTTATAAATGACAGCTATCGTCCAAAAATAGACT
This sequence comes from Delphinus delphis, assembly GCF_949987515.2. Taxonomy (NCBI): domain Eukaryota; kingdom Metazoa; phylum Chordata; class Mammalia; order Artiodactyla; family Delphinidae; genus Delphinus; species Delphinus delphis. The sequence goes on along the minus strand of NW_027192996.1, from coordinate 58,763 downwards.
GAAGTAAGGCTGCCAAGAGGACTTGAAAGCGGGGCAGAATTGCAGGAAACCGATTTCAGGAGGTAGACTGGAATTGCATTGAAAGCATAGGAAAAGAGGCAGAACGTCCACAATGATGCACTTGGCCAAAAAGGGCGTATGCGTTTTTTCCTGAATATATTCAGGAAAAAACGCATACGCCCTTTTTGGCCAACCAAGCAAGCTTGCAAAGGAAATCTGCACTACAATGAAGTCTCACTTCCCCCCGGCCAAAAGGGCCATCTGAAAAAAGTGTAAAATCCAGAAAGGCAGGACAGGCCATGGAGAACTGGGAGCCTTGTTATGCTGATGGGCGGGATGTAAATTGCCAACAACCACTCGGGAGAAGTATATGGTGTTTCCTGAAACATCTAAAAAACAAAGCAACAGAACCTAGGGCACTTCCACTTATGGTCCTATAGCTTAGGGAAATTAAAATCAAAAAGACACAGCCACCCCAAAGTTTGGAACGGCTCTGTTTACAAGAACCTCGTTTACAGTACAAGTTCAACATTGCAGAAAGTGAAAAATGGATAAAGAAGTTGTGGTATTTACTTACAAAGCAAAATCACTCAGCAATGAAATCTATGTCATCAGGCCCTTAGCAGCACAATGAGTGGATTCAGGTACGATGATTCTAACTGAAATAAGTCACACAGAAAAAGAAACATCATAAGATATCACGAATAAACGGAATGTAAACTTGGCTACACAGGAACTGAATTCCAAAACAGAACAGGGTCTAAAATTTAGAAAACCAACTTATTCTTGCTTAAGGGTAAAGGTGAGTTGGTGTGCTGCATAAAATCAGAGATTGAAATGAGCACAGATAAAGTTCCTTAAGTCAAATATGGAATAGACAAGAGCTACTCCTTGCTCAACGAAATGGACTCAACACCTCATATTAAACGCCTAAGAATGTACCTGACTAGTAAGTATCTTAAAACCTATGGATTGCTATGTCTCCGAAAGAGAATCAAGCATGTGTACAGGGGCATAAACGCAGCAGTGATAGGATTGGAGAGGTTCGGCGAGCAAATGAAGACCCTTTGAAGTCATATTGCATGGTACCCATTCCACGGGTTTCAACTACCCAGGTTTAAGGTATTCTTCCTTCAGCTAAAACATGCATGTGGAACCTAGAGTATGATCAACCATGTGATCGGGAGACGTGTTCAAATATGTCTCAGTTTTCCTCCCCTGGTACTCGGGTGCAACATTCCAGACGCTTTACTAACACTCTCCCGACTTGGAGAGTCAGTCCCTTTAACCTCCTGTTTGGCCCAGTTTGCAATTTCTGCGGAAGATGAACAGGAATAGCGAGAACCAATGAGAGGCTAGCTGGAGGTGTCTGGACGGGCAAATTTAACTCTCATTTCCCACCAGGAAGAGGAATTAACCAAAGGCTCAGCGTGCCGTGCCGGAACCAGATTACGGCCTGAAGCCATCCTGCGGTGTTGCGGCCAGCTCAAAAGAAAGCGAGTTGAAGAAAGGAGCTCAGGGGTACTGTAATTCACAAACCTGCAGAGTTATAAATGACAGCTATCGTCCAAAAATAGACTGAAGTAAGGCTGCCAAGAGGACTTGAAAGCGGGGCAGAATTGCAGGAAACCGATTTCAGGAGGTAGACTGGAATTGCATTGAAAGCATAGGAAAAGAGGCAGAACGTCCACAATGATGCACTTGGCCAAAAAGGGCGTATGCGTTTTTTCCTGAATATATTCAGGAAAAAACGCATACGCCCTTTTTGGCCAACCAAGCAAGCTTGCAAAGGAAATCTGCACTACAATGAAGTCTCACTTCCCCCCGGTCAAAAGGGCCATCTGAAAAAAGTGTAAAATCCAGAAAGGCAGGACAGGCCATGGAGAACTGGGAGCCTTGTTATGCTGATGGGCGGGATGTAAATTGCCAACAGACACTCGGGAGAAGTGTATGGTGTTTCCTGAAACATCTAAAAAACAAAGCAACAGAGCCTAGGGCACTGCCACTTATGGTCCTATAGCTTAGGGAAATTAAAATCAAAAAGACACAGCCACCCCAAAGTTTGGAACGGCTCTGTTTACAAGAACCTCGTTTACAGTACAAGTTCAACATCGCAGAAAGTGAAAAATGGATAAAGATGTTGTGGTATTTACTTACAAAGCAATATCACTCAGCAATTAAATCTATGTCATCAGGCCCTTAGCATCACAATGAGTGGATTCAGGTATGATGATTCTAACTGAAATAAGTCACACAGAAAAAGAAACATCATAAGATATCAGTAATACACGGAATGTAAACTTGGCTACACAGGAACTGAATTACAGAACAGAACAGGGTCTCAAATTTAGAAAACCAACTTATGCTTGCTTAAGGGTAAAGGTGAGTTGGGGTGCTGCATAAAACCAGAGATTGAAATGAGCACAGATAAAGTTCCTTAAGTCAAATATGGAATAGACAAGAGCTACTCCTTGCTCAACGAAATGGACTCAACACCGCATATTAAACGCCTAAGAATGTACCTGACAAGTAAGTATCTTAAAACCTATGGATTGCTATGTCTCCAAAAGAGAATCAAGCATGTGTACAGGGGCATAAACGCAGCAGTGATAGGATTGGAGAGGTTCTGTGAGCAAATGAAGACCCTTTGAAGTCATATTGCATAGTACCCATTCCACGGGTCTCAACTCTCCAGGTTTAAGGTATTCTTCCTTCAGCTAAAACATGCATGTGGAACCCAAGTATGATCAACCATGTGAACGGGAGACGTGTTCAAATATGTCTCAGTTTTCCTCCCCTGGTACTCGGGTGCAACATTCCAGACGCTTTACTAACACTCTCCCCACTTGGAGAGTCAGCGCCTTTAACCTCCTGTTTGGCCCAGTTTGCAATTTCTGCGGAAGATGAACAGGAATAGCGAGAACCAATGAGAGGCTAGCTGGAGGTGTCTGGACGGGCAAATTTAACTCTCATTTCCCACCAGGAAGAGGAAATAACCAAAGGCTCAGCGTGCCGTACCGGAACCAGATTAGGGCCTGAAGCCATCCTGCGTTGTTGCGGCCAGCTCAAAAGAAAGCGAGTTGAAGAAAGGAGCTCAGGGGCACTGTAATTCACAAACCTGCAGAGTTATAAATGACAGCTATCGTCCAAAAATAGACTGAAGTAAGGCTGCCAAGAGGACTTGAAAGCGGGGCAGAATTGCAGGAAACCGATTTCAGGAGGTAGACTGGAATTGCATTGAAAGCATAGGAAAAGAGGCAGAACGTCCACAATGATGCACTTGGCCAAAAAGGGCGTATGCGTTTTTTCCTGAATATATTCAGGAAAAAACGCATACGCCCTTTTTGGCCAACCAAGCAAGCTTGCAAAGGAAATCTGCACTACAATGAAGTCTCACTTCCCCCCGGTCAAAAGGGCCATCTGAAAAAAGTGTAAAATCCAGAAAGGCAGGACAGGCCATGGAGAACTGGGAGCCTTGTTATGCTGATGGGCGGGATGTAAATTGCCAACAACCACTCGGGAGAAGTGTATGGTGTTTCCTGAAACATCTAAAAAACAAAGCAACAGAACCTAGGGCACTTCCACTTATGGTCCTATAGCTTAGGGAAATTAAAATCAAAAAGACACAGCCATCCCAAAGTTTGGAACGGCTCTGTTTACAAGAACCTCGTTTACACTACAAGTTCAACATCGCAGAAAGTGAAAAATGGATAAAGAAGTTGTGGTATTTACTTACAAAGCAAAATCACTCAGCAATGAAATCTATGTCATCAGGCCCTTAGCAGCACAATGAGTGGATTCAGGTACGATGATTCTAACTGAAATAAGTCACACAGAAAAAGAAACATCATAAGATATCACGAATACACGGAATGTAAACTTGGCTACACAGGAACTGAATTCCAAAACAGAACAGGGTCTCAAGTTTAGAAAACCAACTTATGCTTGCTTAAGGGGAAAGGTGAGTTGGGTTGCTGCATAAAACCAGAGATTGAAATGAGCACAGATAAAGTTCCTTAAGCCAAATATGGAATAGACAAGAGCTACTCCTTGCTCAACGAAATGGACTCAACACCGCATATTAAACGCCTAAGAATGTACCTGACTAGTAAGTATCTTAAAACCTATGGATTGCTATGTCTCCAAAAGAGAATCAAGCATGTGTACAGGGGCATAAACGCAGCAGTGATAGGATTGGAGAGGTTCGGTGAGCAAATGAAGACCCTTTGACGTCATATTGCATGGTACCCATTCCACGGGTTTCAACTACCCAGGTTTTAGGTATTCTTCCTTCAGCTAAAACATGCATGTGGAACCCAAGTATGATCAACCATGTGAACGGGAGACGTGTTCAAATATGTCTCAGGTTTCCTCCCCTGGTACTCGGGTGCAACATTCCAGACGCTTTATTAACACTCTCCCCACTTGGAGAGTCAGCGCCTTTAACCTCCTGTTTGGCCCAGTTTGCAATTTCTGCGGAAGATGAACAGGAATAGCGAGAACCAATGAGAGGCTAGCTGGAGGTGTCTGGACGGGCAAATTTAACTCTCATTTCCCACCAGGAAGAGGAAATAACCAAAGGCTCAGCGTGCCGTACCGGAACCAGATTAGAGCCTGAAGCCATCCTGCGGTGTTGCGGCCAGCTCAAAAGAAAGCGAGTTGAAGAAAGGAGCTCAGGGGCACTGTAATTCACAAACCTACAGAGTTATAAATGACAGCTATCGTCCAAAAATAGACTGAAGTAAGGCTGCCAAGAGGACTTGAAAGCGGGGCAGAATTGCAGGAAACCGATTTCAGGAGGTAGACTGGAATTGCATTGAAAGCATAGGAAAAGAGGCAGAACGTCCACAATGATGCACTTGGCCAAAAAGGGCGTATGCGTTTTTTCCTGAATATATTCAGGAAAAAACGCATACGCCCTTTTTGGCCAACCAAGCAAGCTTGCAAAGGAAATCTGCACTACAATGAAGTCTCACTTCCCCCCGGTCAAAAGGGCCATCTGAAAAAAGTGTAAAATCCAGAAAGGCAGGACAGGCCATGGAGAACTGGGAGCCTTGTTATGCTGATGGGCGGGATGTAAATTGCCAACAACCACTCGGGAGAAGTGTATGGTGTTTCCTGAAACATCTAAAAAACAAAGCAACAGAGCCTAGGGCACTGCCACTTATGGTCCTATAGCTTAGGGAAATTAAAATCAAAAAGACACAGCCACCCCAAAGTTGGAACGGCTCTGTTTACAAGAACCTCGTTTACAGTACAAGTTCAACATCGCAGAAAGTGAAAAATGGATAAAGAACTTGTGGTACTTACGTACAATGCAGTATCACTCAGCAATGAAATCTATGTCATCAGGCCCGTAGCAGCATAATGAGTAGATTCAGGTACGATGATTCTAACTGAAATAAGTCACACAGAAAAAGAAACATCATAAGATATCACTAATACACGGAATGTAAACTTGGCTACACAGGAACTGAATTCCAAAACAGAACAGGGTCTCAAGTTTAGAAAACCAACTTATGCTTGCTTAAGGGGAAAGGTGAGTTGGGTTGCTGCATAAAACCAGAGATTGAAATGAGCACAGATAAAGTTCCTTAAGCCAAATATGGAATAGACAAGAGCTACTCCTTGCTCAACGAAATGGACTCAACACCCCATATTAAACGCCTAAGAATGTTCCTGACTAGTTAGTATCTTAAAACCTATGGATTGCTATGTCTCCAAAAGAGAATCAAGCATGTGTACAGGGGCATAAACGCAGCACTGATAGGATTGGAGAGGTTCGGTGCGCAAATGAAGACACTTTGAAGTCATATTGCATGGTACCCATTCCACGGGTTTCAACTACCCAGGTTTAAGGTATTCTTCCTTCAGCTAAAACATGCATGTGGAACCTAGAGTATGATCAACCATGTGATCGGGAGACGTGTTCAAATATGTCTCAGTTTTCGTACCCTGGTACTCGGGTGCAACATTCCAGACGCATTACTAACACTCTCCCGACTTGGAGAGTCAGTCCCTTTAACCTCCTGTTTGGCCCAGTTTGCAATTTCTGCGGAAGATGAACAGGAATAGCGAGAACCAATGAGAGACTAGCTGGAGGTGTCTGGACGGGCAAATTTAACTCTCATTTCCCACCAGGAAGAGGAATTAACCAAAGGCTCAGTGTGCCGTGCCGGAACCAGATTAGGTCCTGAAGCCATCCTGCGGTGTTGCGGCCAGGTCACAAGAAAGCGAGTTGAAGAAAGGAGCTCAGGGGCACTGTAATTCACAAACCTGCAGAGTTATAAATGACAGCTATCGTCCAAAAATAGACTGAAGTAAGGCTGCCAAGAGGACTTGAAAGTGGGGCAGAATTGCAGGAAACCGATTTCAGGAGGTAGACTGGAATTGCATTGAAAGCATAGGAAAAGAGGCAGAACGTCCACAATGATGCACTTGGCCAAAAAGGGCGTATGCGTTTTTTCCTGAATATATTCAGGAAAAAACGCATACGCACTTTTTGGCCAACCAAGCAAGCTTGCAAAGGAAATCTGCACTACAATGAAGTCTCACTTCCCCCCGGTCAAAAGGGCCATCTGAAAAAAGTGTAAAATCCAGAAAGGCAGGACAGGCCATGGAGAACTGGGAGCCTTGTTATGCTGATGGGCGGGATGTAAATTGCCAACAACCACTCGGGAGAAGTGTATGGTGTTTCCTGAAACATCTAAAAAACAAAGCAACAGAGCCTAGGGCACTTCCACTTATGGTCCTATAGCTTAGGGAAATTAAAATCAAAAAGACACAGCCACCCCAAAGTTTGGAACGGCTCTGTTTACAAGAACCTCATTTACAGTACAAGTTCAACATCGCAGAAAGTGAAAAATGGATAAAGAACTTGTGGTACTTACGTACAATGCAGTATCACTCAGCAATGAAATCTATGTCATCAGGCCCATAGCAGCATAATGAGTAGATTCAGGTACGATGATTCTAACTGAAATAAGTCACACAGAAAAAGAAACATCATAAGATATCACTAATACACGGAATGTAAACTTGGCTACACAGGAACTGAATTCCAAAACAGAACAGGGTCTCAAGTTTAGAAAACCAACTTATGCTTGCTTAAGGGGAAAAGTGAGTTGGGTTGCTGCATAAAACCAGAGATTGAAATGAGCACAGATAAAGTTCCTTAAGCCAAATATGGAATAGACAAGAGCTACTCCTTGCTCAACGAAATGGACTCAACACCGCATATTAAACGCCTAAGAATGTACCTGACTAGTAAGTATCTTAAAACCTATGGATTGCTATGTCTCCGAAAGAGAATCAAGCATGTGTACAGGGGCATAAACGCAGCAGTGATAGGATTGGAGAGGTTCGGTGAGCAAATGAAGACCCTTTGAAGTCATATTGCATGGTACCCATTCCACGGGTTTCAACTACCCAGGTTTTAGGTATTCTTCCTTCAGCTAAAACATGCATGTGGAACCCAAGTATGATCAACCATGTGAACGGGAGACGTGTTCAAATATGTCTCAGTTTTCCTCCCCTGGTACTCGGGTGCAACATTCCAGACGCTTTATTAACACTCTCCCCACTTGGAGAGTCAGCGCCTTTAACCTCCTGTTTGGCCCAGTTTGCAATTTCTGCGGAAGATGAACAGGAATAGCGAGAACCAATGAGAGGCTAGCTGGAGGTGTCTGGACGGGCAAATTTAACTGTCATTTCCCACCAGGAAGAGGAAATAACCAAAGGCTCAGCGTGCCGTACCGGAACCAGATTAGAGCCTGAAGGCATCCTGCGGTGTTGCGGCCAGCTCAAAAGAAAGCGAGTTGAACAAAGGAGCTCAGGGGCACTGTAATTCACAAACCTGCAGAGTTATAAATGACAGCTATCGTCCAAAAATAGACTGAAGTAAGGCTGCCAAGAGGACTTGAAAGCGGGGCAGAATTGCAGGAAACCGATTTCAGGAGGTAGACTGGAATTGCATTGAAAGCATAGGAAAAGAGGCAGAACGTCCACAATGATGCACTTGGCCAAAAAGGGCGTATGCGTTTTTTCCTGAATATATTCAGGAAAAAACGCATACGCCCTTTTTGGCCAACCAAGCAAGCTTGCAAAGGAAATCTGCACTACAATGAAGTCTCACTTCCCCCCGGTCAAAAGGGCCATCTGAAAAAAGTGTAAAATCCAGAAAGGCAGGACAGGCCATGGAGAACTGGGAGCCTTGTTATGCTGATGGGCGGGATGTAAATTGCCAACAACCACTCGGGAGAAGTGTATGGTGTTTCCTGAAACATCTAAAAAACAAAGCAACAAAACCTAGGGCATTTCCACTTATGGTCCTATAGCTTAGGGAAATTAAAATCAAAAAGACACAGCCACCCCAAAGTTTGGAACGGCTCTGTTTACAAGAACCTCGTTTACAGTACAAGTTCAACATCGCAGAAAGTGAAAAATGGATAAAGAAGTTGTGGTATTTACTTACAAAGCAATATCACTCAGCAATGAATTCTATGTCATCAGGCCCTTAGCATCACAATGAGTGGATTCAGGTATGATGATTCTAACTGAAATAAGTCACACAGAAAAAGAAACATCATAAGATATCACTAATACACGGAATGTAAACTTGGCTACACAGGAACTGAATTACAGAACAGAACAGGGTCTCAAATTTAGAAAACCAACTTATGCTTGCTTAAGGGTAAAGGTGAGTTGGGGTGCTGCATAAAACCAGAGATTGAAATGAGCACAGATAAAGTTCCTTAAGCCAAATATGGAATAGACAAGAGCTACTCCTTGCTCAACGAAATGGACTCAACACCGCATATTAAACGCCTAAGAATGTTCCTGACTAGTAAGTATCTTAAAACCTATGGATTGCTATGTCTCCAAAAGAGAATCAAGCATGTGTACAGGGGCATAAATGCAGCAGTGATAGGATTGGAGAGGTTCGGTGCGCAAATGAAGACACTTTGAAGTCATATTGCATGGTACCCATTCCACGGGTTTCAACTACCCAGGTTTAAGGTATTCTTCCTTCAGCTAAAACATGCATGTGGAACCTAGAGTATGATCAACCATGTGATCGGGAGACGTGTTCAAATATGTCTCAGTTTTCGTACCCTGGTACTCGGGTGCAACATTCCAGACGCTTTACTAACACTCTCCCGACTTGGAGAGTCAGTCCCTTTACCTCCTGTTTGGCCCAGTTTGCAATTTCTGCGGAAGATGAACAGGAATAGCGAGAACCAATGAGAGACTAGCTGGAGGTGTCTGGACGGGCAAATTTAACTCTCATTTCCCACCAGGAAGAGGAATTAACCAAAGGCTCAGTGTGCCGTGCCGGAACCAGATTAGGTCCTGAACCATCCTGCGGTGTTGCGGCCAGGTCACAAGAAAGCGAGTTGAAGAAAGGAGCTCAGGGGCACTGTAATTCACAAACCTGCAGAGTTATAAATGACAGCTATCGTCCAAAAATAGACTGAAGTAAGGCTGCCAAGAGGACTTGAAAGCGGGGCAGAATTGCAGGAAACCGATTTCAGGAGGTAGACTGGAATTGCATTGAAAGCATAGGAAAAGAGGCAGAACGTCCACAATGATGCACTTGGCCAAAAAGGGCGTATGCGTTTTTTCCTGAATATATTCAGGAAAAAACGCATACGCCCTTTTTGGCCAACCAAGCAAGCTTGCAAAGGAAATCTGCACTACAATGAAGTCTCACTTCCCCCCGGTCAAAAGGGCCATCTGAAAAAAGTGTAAAATCCAGAAAGGCAGGACAGGCCATGGAGAACTGCGAGCCTTGTTATGCTGATGGGCGGGATGTAAATTGCCAACAACCACTGGGAGAAGTGTATGGTGTTTCCTGAAACATCTAAAAAACAAAGCAACAGAACCTAGGGCACTTCCACTTATGGTCCTATAGCTTAGGGAAATTAAAATCAAAAAGACACAGCCACCCCGAAGTTTGGAATGGCTCTGTTTACAACAACCTCGTTTACAGTACAAGTTCAACATCGCAGAAAGTGAAATATGGATAAAGAAGTTGTGGTATTTACTTACAAAGCAATATCACTCAGCAATGAATTCTATGTCATCAGGCCCTTAGCATCACAATGAGTGGATTCAGGTATGATGATTCTAACTGAAATAAGTCACACAGAAAAAGAAACATCATAAGATATCAGTAATACACGGAATGTAAACTTGGCTACACAGGAACTGCATTCCAGAAGAGAACAGGGTCTCAAATTTAGAAAACCAACTTATGCTTGCTTAAGGGGAAAGGTGAGTTGGGGTGCTGCATAAAACCAGAGATTGAAATGAGCACAGATAAAGTTCCTTAAGCCAAATATGGAATAGACAAGAGCTACTCCTTGCTCAACGAAATGGACTCAAAACCCCATATTAAACCCCTCAGAATGTACCTGACTAGTAAGTATCTTAAAACCTATGGATTGCTATGTCTCCAAAAGAGAATCAAGCGTGTGTACAGGGGAATAAACGCAGCAGTGATAGGATTGGAGAGGTTCGGTGAGCAAATGAAGACCCTTTGAAGTCATATTGCATGGTACCCATTACACGGGTCTCAACTCTCCAGGTTTAAGGTATTCTTCCTTCAGCTAAAACATGCATGTGGAACCCAGAGTATGATCAACCATGTGAACGGGAGAAGTGTTCAAATATGTCTCAGTTTTCCTCCCCTGGTACTCGGGTGCAACATTCCAGATGCTTTACTAACACTCTCCCGACTTGGAGAGTCAGTCCCTTTAACCTCCTGTTTGGCCCAGTTTGGAATTTCGGCGGAAGATGAACAGGAATAGCGAGTACCAATGAGAGGCTAGCTGGAGGTGTCTGGACGGGCAAATTTAACTCTCATTTCCCACCAGGAAGAGGAATTAACCAAAGGCTCAGCATGCCGGGCCGGAACCAGATTAGGGCCTGAAGCCATCCTGCGGTGTTGCGGCCAGCTCACAAGAAAGCGAGTTGAAGAAAGGAGCTCAGGGGCACTGTAATTCACAAACCTGCAGAGTTATAAATGACAGCTATCGTCCAAAAATAGACTGAAGTAAGGCTGCCAAGAGGACTTGAAAGCGGGGCAGAATTGCAGGAAACCGATTTCAGGAGGTAGACTGGAATTGCATTGAAAGCATAGGAAAAGAGGCAGAACGTCCACAATGATGCACTTGGCCAAAAAGGGCGTATGCGTTTTTTCCTGAATATATTCAGGAAAAAACGCATACGCCCTTTTTGGCCAACCAAGCAAGCTTGCAAAGGAAATCTGCACTACAATGAAGTCTCACTTCCCCCCGGTCAAAAGGGCCATCTGAAAAAAGTGTAAAATCCAGAAAGGCAACAGGCCATTGAGAACTGGGAGCCTTGTTATGCTGATGGGCGGGATGTAAATTGCCAACAGACACTTGGGAGAAGTGTATGGTGTTTCCTGAAACATCTAAAAAACAAAGCAACAGAGCCTAGGGCACTTCCACTTATGGTCCTATAGCTTAGGGAAATTAAAATCAAAAAGACACAGCCACCCCAAAGTTTGGAACGGCTCTGTTTACAAGAACCTCGTTTACAGTACAAGTTCAACATCGCAGAAAGTGAAAAATGGATAAAGAAGTTGTGGTATTCACTTACAAAGCAATATCACTCAGCAATGAAATCTATGTCATCAGGCCCTTAGCATCACAATGAGTGGATTCAGGTATGATGATTCTAACTGAAATAAGTCACACAGAAAAAGAAACATCATAAGATATCAGTAATACACGGAATGTAAACTTGGCTACACAGGAACTGAATTACAGAACAGAACAGGGTCTCAAATTTAGAAAACCAACTTATGCTTGCTTAAGGGTAAAGGTGAGTTGGGGTGCTGCATAAAACCAGAGATTGAAATGAGCACAGATAAAGTTCCTTAAGCCAAATATGGAATAGACAAGAGCTACTCCTTGCTCAACGAAATGGACTCAAAACCCCATATTAAACGCCTAAGAATGTTCCTGACTAGTAAGTATCTTAAAACCTATGGATTGCTATCTCTCCAAAAGAGAATCAAGCATGTGTACAGGGGAATAAACGCAGCAGTGATAGGATTGGAGAGGTTCGGTGCGCAAATGAAGACACTTTGAAGTCATATTGCATGGTACCCATTCCACGGGTTTCAACTACCCAGGTTTAAGGTATTCTTCCTTCAGCTAAAACATGCATGTGGAACCTAGAGTATGATCAACCATGTGATCGGGAGACGTGTTCAAATATGTCTCAGTTTTCGTACCCTGGTACTCAGGTGCAACATTCCAGATGCTTTACTAACACTCTCCCGACTTGGAGAGTCAGTCCCTTTAACCTCCTGTTTGGCCCAGTTTGCAATTTCTGCGGAAGATGAACAGGAATAGCGAGAACCAATGAGAGACTAGCTGGAGGTGTCTGGACGGGCAAATTTAACTCTCATTTCCCACCAGGAAGAGGAATTAACCAAAGGCTCAGAGTGCCGTGCCGGAACCAGATTAGGTCCTGAAGCCATCCTGCGGTGTTGCGGCCAGGTCACAAGAAAGCGAGTTGAAGAAAGGAGCTCAGGGGCACTGTAATTCACAAACCTGCAGAGTTATAAATGACAGCTATCGTCCAAAAATAGACTGAAGTAAGGCTGCCAAGAGGACTTGAAAGCGGGGCAGAATTGCAGGAAACCGATTTCAGGAGGTAGACTGGAATTGCATTGAAAGCATAGGAAAAGAGGCAGAACGTCCACAATGATGCACTTGGCCAAAAAGGTCGTATGCGTTTTTTCCTGAATATATTCAGGAAAAAACGCATACGCCCTTTTTGGCCAACCAAGCAAGCTTGCAAAGGAAATCTGCACTACAATGAAGTCTCACTTCCCCCCGGGCAAAAGGGCCATCTGAAAAAAGTGTAAAATCCAGAAAGGCAGGACAGGCCATGGAGAACTGGGAGCCTTGTTATGCTGATGGGCGGGATATAAATTGCCAACAACCACTGGGGAGAAGTGTATGGTGTTTCCTGAAACATCTAAAAAACAAAGCAACAGAGCCTAGGGCACTTCCACTTATGGTCCTATAGTTTAGGGAAATTAAAATCAAAAAGACACAGCCACCCCAAAGTTTGGAACGGCTCTGTTTACAAGAACCTCGTTTACAGTACAAGTTCAACATCGCAGAAAGTGAAAAATGGATAAAGAACTTGTGGTACTTACGTACAATGCAGTATCACTCAGCAATGAAATCTATGTCATCAGGCCCGTAGCAGCATAATGAGTAGATTCAGGTACGATGATTCTAACTGAAATAAGTCACACAGAAAAAGAAACATCATAAGATATCACTAATACACGGAATGTAAACTTGGCTACACAGGAACTGAATTCCAAAACAGAACAGGGTCTCAAATTTAGAAAACCAACTTATGCTTGCTTAAGGGGAAAGGTGAGTTGGGTTGCTGCATAAAACCAGAGACTGAAATGAGCACAGATAAAGTTCCTTAAGCCAAATATGGAATAGACAAGAGCTACTCCTTGCTCAACGAAATGGACTCAACACCGCATATTAAACGCCTAAGAATGTACCTGACTAGTAAGTATCTTAAAACCTATGGATTGCTATGTCTCCGAAAGAGAATCAAGCATGTGTACAGGGGCATAAACGCAGCAGTGATAGGATTGGAGAGGTTCAGTGAGCAAATGAAGACCCTTTGAAGTCATATTGCATGGTACCCATTCCACGGGTTTCAACTACCCAGGTTTTAGGTATTCTTCCTTCAGCTAAAACATGCATGTGGAACCCAAGTATGATCAACCATGTGAACGGGAGACGTGTTCAAATATGTCTCAGTTTTCCTCCCCTGGTACTCGGGTGCAACATTCCAGACGCTTTACTAACACTCTCCCCACTTGGAGAGTCAGCGCCTTTAACCTCCTGTTTGGCCCAGTTTGCAATTTCTGCGGAAGATGAACAGGAATAGCGAGAACCAATGAGAGGCTAGCTGGAGGTGTCTGGACGGGCAAATTTAACTCTCATTTCCCACCAGGAAGAGGAAATAACCAAAGGCTCAGTGTGCCGTACCGGAACCAGATTAGAGCCTGAAGCCATCCTGCGGTGTTGCGGCCAGCTCAAAAGAAAGCGAGTTGAACAAAGGAGCTCAGGGGCACTGTAATTCACAAACCTGCAGAGTTATAAATGACAGCTATCGTCCAAAAATAGACTGAAGTAAGGCTGCCAAGAGGACTTGAAAGCGGGGCAGAATTGCAGGAAACCGATTTCAGGAGGTAGACTGGAATTGCATTGAAAGCATAGGAAAAGAGGCAGAACATCCACAATGATGCACTTGGCCAAAAAGGGCGTATGCGTTTTTTCCTGAATATATTCAGGAAAAAACGCATACGCCCTTTTTGGCCAACCAAGCAAGCTTGCAAAGGAAATCTGCACTACAATGAAGTCTCACTTCCCCCCGGTCAAAAGGGCAATCTGAAAAAAGTGTAAAATCCAGAAAGGCAGGACAGGCCATGGAGAACTGGGAGCCTTGTTATGCTGATGGGCGGGATGTAAATTGCCAACAACCACTCGGGAGAAGTGTATGGTGTTTCCTGAAACATCTAAAAAACAAAGCAACAGAACCTAGGGCACTTCCACTTATGGTCCTATAGCTTAGGGAAATTAAAATCAAAAAGACACAGCCACCCCAAAGTTTGGAACGGCTCCGTTTACAAGAACCTCGTTTACAGTACAAGTTCAACATCGCAGAAAGTGAAAAATGGATAAAGAAGTTGTGGTATTTACTTACAAAGCAATATCACTCAGCAATGAAATCTGTGTCATCAGGCCCTTAGCAGCACAATGAGTGGATTCAGGTATGATGATTCTAACTGAAGTAAGTCACACAGAAAAAGAAACATCATAAGATATCAGTAATACACGGAATGTAAACTTGGTTACACAGGAACTGAATTACAGAACAGAACAGGGTCTCAAATTTAGAAAACCAATTTATGCTTGCTTAAGGGTAAAGGTGAGTTGGGGTGCTGCATAAAACCAGAGATTGAAATGAGCACAGATAAAGTTCCTTAAGTCAAATATGGAATAGACAAGAGCTACTCCTTGCTCAACGAAATGGACTCAACACCGCATATTAAACGCCTAAGAATGTACCTGACTAGTAAGTATCTTAAAAACCTATGGATTGCTATGTCTCCGAAAGAGAATCAAGCATGTGTACAGGGGCATAAATGCAGCAGTGATAGGATTGGAGAGGTTCGGTGAGCAAATGAAGACCCTTTGAAGTCATATTGCATGGTACCCATTCCACGGGTTTCAACTACCCAGGTTTTAGGTATTCTTCCTTCAGCTAAAACATGCATGTGGAACCCAAGTATGATCAACCATGTGAACGGGAGACGTGTTCAAATATGTCTCAGTTTTCCTCCCCTGGTACTCGGGTGCAACATTCCAGACGCTTTACTAACACTCTCCCCACTTGGAGAGTCAGCGCCTTTAACCTCCTGTTTGGCACAGTTTGCAATTTCTGCGGAAGATGAACAGGAATAGCGAGAACCAATGAGAGGCTAGCTGGAGGTGTCTGGACGGGCAAATTTAACTCTCATTTCCCACCAGGAAAAGGAAATAACCAAAGGCTCAGCGTGCCGTGCCGGAACCAGATTAGGGCCTGAAGCCATCCTGCGGTGTTGCGGCCAGGTCACAAGAAAGCAAATTGAAGAAAGGAGCTCACGGGCACTGTAATGCACAAACCTGCAGAGTTATAAATGACAGCTATCGTCCAAAAATAGACTGAAGTAAGGCTGCCAAGAGGACTTGAAAGCGGGGCAGAATTGCAGGAAACCGATTTCAGGAGGTAGACTGGAATTGCATTGAAAGCATAGGAAAAGAGGCAGAACGTCCACAATGATGCACTTGGCCAAAAAGGGCGTATGCGTTTTTTCCTGAATATATTCAGGAAAAAACGCATACGCCCTTTTTGGCCAACCAAGCAAGCTTGCAAAGGAAATCTGCACTACAATGAAGTCTCACTTCCCCCCGGTCAAAAGGGCCATCTGAAAAAAGTGTAAAATCCAGAAAGGCAGGAGAGGCCATGGAGAACTGGGAGCCTTGTTATGCTGATGGGCGGGATGTAAACTGCGAACAACCACTCCGGAGAAGTGTATGGTGTTTCCTGAAACATCTAAAAAACAAAGCAACAGAACCTAGGGCACTTCCACTTATGGTCCTATAGCTTAGGGAAATTAAAATCAAAAAGACACAGCCACCCCAAAGTTTGGAACGGCTCTGTTTACAAGAACCTCGTTTACAGTACAAGTTCAACATCGCAGAAAGTGAAAAATGGATAAAGAATTTTTGGTACTTACGTACAATGCAGTATCACTCAGCAATGAAATCTATGTCATCAGGCCCGTAGCAGCATAATGAGTAGATTCAGGTACGATGATTCTAACTGAAGTAAGTCACACAGAAAAAGAAACATCATAAGATATCACTAATACACGGAATGTAAACTTGGTTACACAGGAACTGAATTCCAAAACAGAACAGTGTCTCAAGTTTAGAAAACCAACTTATGCTTGCTTAAGGGGAAAGGTGAGTTGGGTTGCTGCATAAAACCAGAGATTGAAATGAGCACAGATAAAGTTCCTTAAGCCAAATATGGAATAGACAAGAGCTACTCCTTGCTCAACGAAATGGACTCAACACCGCATATTAAACGCCTAAGAATGTACCTGACTAGTAAGTATCTTAAAACCTATGGATTGCTATGTCTCCGAAAGAGAATCAAGCATGTGTACAGGGGCATAAACGCAGCAGTGATAGGATTGGAGAGGTTCGGTGAGCAAATGAAGACCCTTTGAAGTCATATTGCGTGGTACCCATTCCACGGGTTTCAACTACCCAGGTTTTAGGTATTCTTCCTTCAGCTAAAACATGCATGTGGAACCCAAGTATGATCAACCATGTGAACGGGAGACGTGTTCAAATATGTCTCAGTTTTCCTCCCCTGGTACTCGGGTGCAACATTCCAGACGCTTTACTAACACTCTCCCCACTTGGAGAGTCAGCGCCTTTAACCTCCTGTTTGGCACAGTTTGCAATTTCTGCGGAAGATGAACAGGAATAGCGAGAACCAATGAGAGGCTAGCTGGAGGTGTCTGGACGGGCAAATTTAACTCTCATTTCCCACCAGGAAAATGAAATAACCAAAGGCTCAGCGTGCCGTGCCGGAACCAGATTAGGGCCTGAAGCCATCCTGCGGTGTTGCGGCCAGGTCACAAGAAAGCAAGTTGAAGAAAGGAGCTCAGGGGCACTGTAATGCACAAACCTGCAGAGTTATAAATGACAGCTATCGTCCAAAAATAGACTGAAGTAAGGCTGCCAAGAGGACTTGAAAGCGGGGCAGAATTGCAGGAAACCGATTTCAGGAGGTAGACTGGAATTGCATTGAAAGCATAGGAAAAGAGGCAGAACGTCCACAATGATGCACTTGGCCAAAAAGGGCGTATGCGTTTTTTCCTGAATATATTCAGGAAAAAACGCATACGCCCTTTTTGGCCAACCAAGCAAGCTTGCAAAGGAAATCTGCACTACAATGAAGTCTCACTTCCCCCCGGTCAAAAGGGCCATCTGAAAAAAGTGTAAAATCCAGAAAGGCAGGACAGGCCATGGAGAACTGGGAGCCTTGTTATGCTGATGGGCGGGATGTAAATTGCCAACAACCACTCGGGAGAAGTGTATGGTGTTTCCTGAAACATCTAAAAAACAAAGCAACAGAACATAGGGCACTTCCACTTATGGTCCTATAGCTTAGGGAA
The DNA here is from genome assembly GCF_949987515.2 of Delphinus delphis. NCBI lineage: Eukaryota > Metazoa > Chordata > Mammalia > Artiodactyla > Delphinidae > Delphinus > Delphinus delphis. Next base: position 40,945 of record NW_027192996.1, on the reverse strand, counting down.
ATTAAAATCAAAAAGACACAGCCACCCCAAAGTTTGGGACGCCTCTGTTTACAAGAACCTCGTTTACAGTACAAGTTCAACATCGCAGAAAGTGAAAAATGGATAAAGAAGTTGTGGTATTTACTTACAAAGCAATATCACTCAGCAATGAAATCTATGTCCTCAGGCCCTTAGCATCACAATGAGTGGATTCAGGTATGATGATTCTACCTGAAATAAGTCACACAGAAAAAGAAACATCATAAGATATCAGTAATACACGGAATGTAAACTTGGCTACACAGGAACTGAATTACAGAACAGAACAGGGTCTCAAATTTAGAAAACCAACTTATGCTTGCTTAAGGGTAAAGGTGAGTTGGGGTGGTGCATAAAACCAGAGATTGAAATGAGCACAGATAAAGTTCCTTAAGTCAAATATGGAATAGACAAGAGCTACTCCTTGCTCAACGAAATGGACTCAACACCGCATATTAAACGCCTAAGAATATACCTGACTAGTAACTATCGTAAAACCTATGGATTGCTATGTCTCCAAAAGAGAATCAAGCATGTGTACAGGGGCATAAACGCAGCAGTGATAGGATTGGAGAGGTTCGGTGAGCAAATGAAGACCCTTTGAAGTCATATTGCATGGTACCCATTACACGGGTCTCAACTCTCCAGGTTTAAGGTATTCTTCCTTCAGCTAAAACATGCATGTGGAACCCAAGTATGATCAACCATGTGAACGGGAGACGTGTTCAAATATGTCTCAGTTTTCCTCCCCGGTACTCGGGTGCAACATTCCAGACGCTTTACTAACACTCTCTCCACTTGGAGAGTCAGCGCCTTTAACCTCCTGTTTGGCCCAGTTTGCAATTTCTGCGGAAGATGAACAGGAATAGCGAGAACCAATGAGAGGCTAGCTGGAGGTGTCTGGACGGGCAAATTTAACTCTCATTTCCCAACAGGAAGAGGAAATAACCAATGGCTCAGCGTGCCGTACCGGAACCAGATTAGGGCCTGAAGCCATCCTTCGGTGTTGCGGCCAGCTCAAAAGAAAGCGAGTTGAAGAAAGGAGCTCAGGGGCACTGTAATTCACAAACCTGCAGAGTTATAAATGACAGCTATCGTCCAAAAATAGACTGAAGTAAGGCTGCCAAGAGGACTTGAAAGCGGGGCAGAATTGCAGGAAACCGATTTCAGGAGGTAGACTGGAATTGCATTGAAAGCATAGGAAAAGAGGCAGAACGTCCACAATGATGCACTTGGCCAAAAAGGGCGTATGTGTTTTTTCCTGAATATATTCAGGAAAAAACACATACGCCCTTTTTGGCCAACCAAGCAAGCTTGCAAAGGAAATCTGCACTACAATGAAGTCTCACTTCCCCCCGGTCAAAAGGGCCATCTGAAAAAAGTGTAAAATCCAGAAAGGCAGGACAGGCCATGGAGAACTGGGAGCCTTGTTATGCTGATGGGCGGGATGTAAATTGCCAACAACCACTCGGGAGAAGTGTATGGTGTTTCCTGAAACATCTAAAAAAACAAAGCAACAGAACCTAGGGCACTTCCACTTATGGTCCTATAGCTTAGGGAAATTAAAATCAAAAAGACACAGCCACCCCAAAGTTTGGAACGGCTCTGTTTACAAGAACCTCATTTACAGTACAAGTTCAACATCGCAGAAAGTGAAAAATGGATAAAGAAGTTGTGGTATTTACTTACAAAGCAATATCACTCAGCAATGAAATCTGTGTCATCAGGCCCTTAGCAGCACAATGAGTGGATTCAGGTATGATGATTCTAACTGAAGTAAGTCACACAGAAAAAGAAACATCATAAGATATCAGTAATACACGGAATGTAAACTTGGCTACACAGGAACTGAATTACAGAACAGAACAGGGTCTCAAATTTAGAAAACCAACTTATGCTTGCTTAAGGGTAAAGGTGAGTTGGGGTGCTGCATAAAACCAGAGATTGAAATGAGCACAGATAAAGTTCCTTAAGTCAAATATGGAATAGACAAGAGCTACTCCTTGCTCAATGAAATGGACTCAACACCGCATATTAAACGCCTAAGAATGTACCTGACTAGTAAGTATCTTAAAACCTATGGATTGCTATGTCTCCGAAAGAGAATCAAGCATGTGTACAGGGGCATAAACGCAGCAGTGATAGGATTGGAGAGGTTCGGTGAGCAAATGAAGACCCTTTGAAGTCATATTGCATGGTACCCATTACACGGGTCTTAACTCTCCAGGTTTAAGGTATTCTTCCTTCAGCTAAAACATGCATGTGGAACCCAAGTATGATCAACCATGTGAACGGGAGACGTGTTCAAATATGTCTCAGTTTTCCTCCCCTGGTACTCGGGTGCAACATTCCAGACGCTTTACTAACACTCTCCCTACTTGGAGAGTCAGCGCCTTTAACCTCCTGTTTGGCATAGTTTGCAATTTCTGCAGAAGATGAACAGGAATAGCGAGAACCAATGAAAGACTAGCTGGAGGTGTCTGGACGGGCAAATTTAACTCTCATTTCCCACCAGGAAGAGGAAATAACCAAAGGCTCAGCGTGCCGTGCCGGAACCAGATTAGGGCCTGAAGCCATCCTGCGGTGTTGCGGCCAGGTCACAAGAAAGCAAGTTGAAGAAAGGAGCTCAGGGGCACTGTAATTCACAAACCTGCAGAGTTATAAATGACAGCTATCGTCCAAAAATAGACTGAAGTAAGGCTGCCAAGAGGACTTGAAAGCGGGGCAGAATTGCAGGAAACCGATTTCAGGAGGTAGACTGGAATTGCATTGAAAGCATAGGAAAAGAGGCAGAACGTCCACAATGATGCACTTGGCCAAAAAGGGCGTATGCGTTTTTTCCTGAATATATTCAGGAAAAAACGCATACGCCCTTTTTGGTCAACCAAGCAAGCTTGCAAAGGAAATCTGCACTACAATGAAGTCTCACTTCCCCCCGGTCAAAAGGGCCATCTGAAAAAAGTGTAAAATCCAGAAAGGCAGGACAGGCCATGGAGAACTGGGAGCCTTGTTATGCTGATGGGCGGGATGTAAATTGCCAACAACCACTCGGGAGAAGTGTATGGTGTTTCCTGAAACATCTAAAAAACAAAGCAACAGAACCTAGGGCACTGCCACTTATGGTCCTATAGCTTAGGGAAATTAAAATCAAAAAGACACAGCCACCCCAAAGTTTGGGACGCCTCTGTTTACAAGAACCTCGTTTACAGTACAAGTTCAACATCGCAGAATGTGAAAAATGGATAAAGAACTTGTGGTACTTACGTACAATGCAGTATCACTCAGCAATGAAATCTATGTCATCGGGTCCGTAGCAGCATAATGAGTGGATTCAGGTACAATGATTCTAACTGAAATAAGTCACACAGAAAAAGAAACATCATAAGATATCAGTAATACACGGAATGTAAACTTGGCTACACAGGAACTGAATTACAGAACAGAACAGGGTCTCAAATTTAGAAAACCAACTTATGCTTGCTTAAGGGGAAAGGTGAGTTGGGGTGCTGCATAAAACCAGAGATTGAAATGAGCACAGATAAAGTTCCTTAAGCCAAATATGGAATAGACAAGAGCTACTCCTTGCTCAACGAAATGGACTCAAAACCCCATATTAAACCCCTAAGAATGTACCTGACTAGTAAGTATCTTAAAACCTATGGATTGCTATGTCTCCAAAAGAGAATCAAGCATGTGTACAAGGGCATAAACGCAGCAGTGATAGGATTGGAGAGGTTCGGTGAGCAAATGAAGACCCTTTGAAGTCATATTGCATGGTACCCATTACACGGGTCTCAACTCTCCAGGTTTAAGGTATTCTTCCTTCAGCTAAAACATGCATGTGGAACCTAGAGTATGATCAACCATGTGAACGGGAGACGTGTTCAAATATGTCTCAGTTTTCCTCCCCTGGTACTCGGGTGCAACATTCCAGACGCTTTACTAACACTCTCCCCACTTGGAGAGTCAGTCCCTTTAACCTCCTGTTTGGCCCAGTTTGCAATTTCTGCGGAAGATGAACAGGAATATCGAGAACCAATGACAGGCTAGCTGGAGGTGTCTGGACGGGCAAATTTAACTCTCATTTCCCACCAGGAAGAGGAAATAACCAAAGGCTCAGCGTGCCGTGCCGGAACCAGATTAGGGCCTGAAGCCATCCTGCGGTGTTGCGGGCAGCTCAAAAGAAAGCGAGTTGAAGAAAGGAGCTCAGGGGCACTGTAATTCACAAACCTGCAGAGTTATAAATGACAGCTATCGTCCAAAAATAGACTGAAGTAAGGCTGCCAAGAGGACTTGAAAGTGGGGCAGAATTACAGGAAACCGATTTCAGGAGGTAGACTGGAATTGCATTGAAAGCATAGGAAAAGAGGCAGAACGTCCACAATGATGCACTTGGCCAAAAAGGGCGTATGCGTTTTTTCCTGAATATATTCAGGAAAAAACGCATACGCCCTTTTTGGCCAACCAAGCAAGCTTGCAAAGGAAATCTGCACTACAATGAAGTCTCACTTCCCCCCGGTCAAAAGGGCCATCTGAAAAAAGTGTAAAATCCAGAAAGGCAGGACAGGCCATGGAGAACTGGGAGCCTTGTTATGCTGATGGGCGGGATGTAAATTGCCAACAACCACTCGGGAGAAGTGTATGGTGTTTCCTGAAACATCTAAAAAACAAAGCAACAGGACCTAGGGCACTTCCACTTATGGTCCTATAGCTTAGGGAAATTAAAATCAAAAAGACACAGCCACCCCAAAGTTTGGAACGGCTCTGTTTACAAGAACCTCGTTTACAGTACAAGTTCAACATCGCAGAAAGTGAAAAATGGATAAAGAAGTTGTGGTATTTACTTACAAAGCAATATCACTCAGCAATGAAATCTGTGTCATCAGGCCCTTAGCAGCACAATGAGTGGATTCAGGTATGATGATTCTACCTGAAGTAAGTCACACAGAAAAAGAAACATCATAAGATATCAGTAATACACAGAATGTAAACTTGGCTACACAGGAACTGAATTACAGAACAGAACAGGGTCTCAAATTTAGAAAACCAATTTATGCTTGCTTAAGGGTAAAGGTGAGTTGGGGTGCTGCATAAAACCAGAGATTGAAATGAGCACAGATAAAGTTCCTTAAGTCAAATATGGAATAGACAAGAGCTACTCCTTGCTCAACGAAATGGACTCAACACCGCATATTAAACGCCTAAGAATGTACCTGACTAGTAAGTATCTTAAAACCTATGGATTGCTATGTCTCCGAAAGAGAATCAAGCATGTGTACAAGGGCATAAACGCAGCAGTGATAGGATTGGAGAGGTTCGGTGAGCAAATGAAGACCCTTTGAAGTCATATTGCATGGTACCCATTACACGGGTCTTAACTCTCCAGGTTTAAGGTATTCTTCCTTCAGCTAAAACATGCATGTGGAACCCAAGTATGATCAACTATGTGAACGGGAGACGTGTTCAAATATGTCTCAGTTTTCCTCCCCTGGTACTCGGGTGCAACATTCCAGACGCTTTACTAACACTCTCCCCACTTGGAGAGTCAGCGCCTTTAACCTCCTGTTTGGCACAGTTTGCAATTTCTGCGGAAGATGAACAGGAATAGCGAGAACCAATGAGAGACTAGCTAGAGGTGTCTGGACCGGCAAATTTAACTCTCATTTCCCACCAGGAAGAGGAAATAACCAAAGGCACAGCGTGCCGTGCCGGAACCAGATTAGGGCCTGAAGCCATCCTGCGGTGTTGCGGCCAGGTCACAAGAAAGCAAGTTGAAGAAAGGAGCTCAGGGGCACTGTAATTCACAAACCTGCAGAGTTATAAATGACAGCTATCGTCCAAAAATAGACTGAAGTAAGGCTGCCAAGAGGACTTGAAAGCGGGGCAGAATTGCAGGAAACCGATTTCAGGAGGTAGACTGGAATTGCATTGAAAGCATAGGAAAAGAGGCAGAACGTCCACAATGATGCACTTGGCCAAAAAGTGCGTATGCGTTTTTTCCTGAATATATTCAGGAAAAAACGCATACGCCCTTTTTGGCCAACCAAGCAAGCTTGCAAAGGAAATCTGCACTACAATGAAGTCTCACTTCCCCCCGGGCAAAAGGGCCATCTGAAAAAAGTGTAAAATCCAGAAAGGCAGGACAGGCCATGGAGAACTGGGAGCCTTGTTATGCTGATGGGCGGGATGTAAATTGCCAACAACCAATCGGGAGAAGTGTATGGTGTTTCCTGAAACATCTAAAAAACAAAGCAACAGAGCCTAGGGCACTTCCACTTATGGTCCTATAGCTTAGGGAAATTAAAATCAAAAAGACACAGCCACCCCAAAGTTTGGGACGCCTCCGTTTATAAGAACCTCGTTTACCATACAAGTTCAATATCACAGAAAGTGAAAAATGGATAAAGAACTTGTGGTACTTACGTACAAAGCAATATCACTCAGCAATGAAATCTATGTCATCAGGGCCGTAGCAGCATAATGAGTGGATTCAGGTACGATGATTCTAACTGAAATAAGTCACACAGAAAAAGAAACATCATAAGATATCACTAATACACGGAATGTAAACTTGGCTACACAGGAACTGCATTCCAAAACAGAACAGGGTCTCAAATTTAGAAAACCAACTTATGCTTGCTTAAGGGGAAAGGTGAGTTGGGGTGCTGCATAAAACCAGAGATTGAAACGAGCACAGATAAAGTTCCTTAAGCCAAATATGGAATAGACAAGAGCTACTCCTTGCTCAACGTAATGGACTCAACACCGCATATTAAACGCCTAAGAATGTACCTGACTAGTAAGTATCTTAAAACCTATGGATTGCTATGTCTCCAAAAGAGAATCAAGCGTGTGTACAGGGGCATAAACGCAGCAGTGATAGGATTGGAGAGGTTCGGTGAGCAAATGAAGACACTTTGAAGTCATATTGCATGGTACCCATTCCACGGGTCTCAACTCTCCAGGTTTAAGGTATTCTTCCTTCAGCTAAAACATGCATGTGGAACCCAAGTATGATCAACCATGTGAACGGGAGACGTGTTCAAATATGTCTCAGTTTTCCTCCCCTGGTACTCGGGTGCAACATTCCAGATGCTTTACTAACACTCTCCCCACTTGGAGAGTCAGCGCCTTTAACCTCCTGTTTGGCCCAGTTTGCAATTTCTGCGGAAGATGAACAGGAATAGCGAGAACCAATGAGAGGCTAGCTGGAGGTGTCTGGACGGGCAAATTTAACTCTCATTTCCCACCAGGAAGAGGAATTAAACAAAGGCTCAGCGTTCCGTGACGGAACCAGATTAGGGCCTGAAGCCATCCTGCGGTGTTGCAGATAGCTCACAAGAAAGCGAGTTGAACAAAGGAGCTCAGGGGCACTGTAATTCACAAACCTGCAGAGTTATAAATGACAGCTATCGTCCAAAAATAGACTGAAGTAAGGCTGCCAAGAGGACTTGAAAGCGGGGCAGAATTGCAGGAAACCGATTTCAGGAGGTAGACTGGAATTGCATTGAAAGCATAGGAAAAGAGGCAGAACGTCCACAATGATGCACTTGGCCAAAAAGGGCGTATGCGTTTTTTCCTGAATATATTCAGGAAAAAACGCATACGCCCTTTTTGGCCAACCAAGCAAGCTTGCAAAGGAAATCTGCACTACAATGAAGTCTCACTTCCCCCCGGTCAAAAGGGCCATCTGAAAAAAGTGTAAAATCCAGAAAGGCAGGACAGGCCATGGAGAATTGGGAGCCTTGTTATGCTGATGGGCGGGATGTAAATTGCCAACAGACACTCGGGAGAAGTGTATGGTGTTTCCTGAAACATCTAAAAAACAAAGCAACAGAGCCTAGGGCACTTCCACTTATGGTCCTATAGCTTAGGGAAATTAAAATCAAAAAGACACAGCCACCCCAAAGTTTGGAACGCCTCTGTTTACAAGAACCTCGTTTACAGTACAAGTTCAACATCGCAGAAAGTGAAAAATGGATAAAGAAGTTGTGGTATTTACTTACAAAGCAATATCACTCAGCAATGAAATCTGTGTCATCAGGCCCTTAGCAGCACAATGAGTGGATTCAGGTATGATGATTCTAACTGAAGTAAGTCACACAGAAAAAGAAACATCATAAGATATCAGTAATACACGGAATGTAAACTTGGCTACACAGGAACTGAATTACAGAACAGAACAGGGTCTCAAATTTAGAAAACCAACTTATGCTTGCTTAAGGGTAAAGGTGAGTTGGGGTGCTGCATAAAACCAGAGATTGAAATGAGCACAGATAAAGTTCCTTAAGTCAAATATGGAATAGACAAGAGCTACTCCTTGCTCAACGAAATGGACTCAACACCGCATATTAAACGCCTAAGAATGTACCTGACTAGTAAGTATCTTAAAACCTATGGATTGCTATGTCTCCGAAAGAGAATCAAGCATGTGTACAGGGGCATAAACGCAGCAGTGATAGGATTGGAGAGGTTCGGTGAGCAAATGAAGACCCTTTGAAGTCATATTGCATGGTACCCATTACACGGGTCTTAACTCTCCAGGTTTAAGGTATTCTTCCTTCAGCTAAAACATGCATGTGGAACCCAAGTATGATCAACCATGTGAACGGGAGACGTGTTCAAATATGTCTCAGTTTTCCTCCCCTGGTACTCGGGTGCAACATTCCAGACGCTTTACTAACACTCTCCCCACTTGGAGAGTCAGCGCCTTTAACCTCCTGTTTGGCCCAGTTTGCAATTTCTGCGGAAGATGAACAGGAATAGCGAGAACCAATGAGAGACTAGCTGGAGGTGTCTGGACGGGCAAATTTAACTCTCATTTCCCACCAGGAAGAGGAAATAACCAAAGGCTCAGCGTGCCGTGCCGGAACCAGATTAGGGCCTGAAGCCATCCTGCGGTGTTGCGGCCAGGTCACAAGAAAGCAAGTTGAAGAAAGGAGCTCAGGGGCACTGTAATTCACAAACCTGCAGAGTTATAAATGACAGCTATCGTCCAAAAATACACTGAAGTAAGGCTGCCAAGAGGACTTGAAAGCGGGGCAGTATTGCAGGAAACCGATTTCAGGAGGTAGACTGGAATTGCATTGAAAGCATAGGAAAAGAGGCAGAACGTCCACAATGATGCACTTGGCCAAAAAGGGCGTATGCGTTTTTTCCTGAATATATTCAGGAAAAAACGCATACGCCCTTTTTGGCCAACCAAGCAAGCTTGCAAAGGAAATCTGCACTACAATGAAGTCTCACTTCCCCCCGGTCAAAAGGGCCATCTGAAAAAAAGTGTAAAATCCAGAAAGGCAGGACAGGCCATGGAGAACTGGGAGCCTTGTTATGCTGATGGGCGGGATGTAAATTGCCAACAACCACTCGGGAGAAGTGTATGGTGTTTCCTGAAACATCTAAAAAACAAAGCAACAGAACCTAGGGCACTTCCACTTATGGTCCTATAGCTTAGGGAAATTAAAATCAAAAAGACACAGCCACCCCAAAGTTTGGAACGGCTCCGTTTACAAGAACCTCGTTTACAGTACAAGTTCAACATCGCAGAAAGTGAAAAATGGATAAAGAAGTTGTGGTATTTACTTACAAAGCAATATCACTCAGCAATGAAATCTGTGTCATCAGGCCCTTAGCAGCACAATGAGTGGATTCAGGTATGATGATTCTAACTGAAGTAAGTCACACAGAAAAAGAAACATCATAAGATATCAGTAATACACGGAATGTAAACTTGGCTACACAGGAACTGAATTACAGAACAGAACAGGGTCTCAAATTTAGAAAACCAACTTATGCTTGCTTAAGGGGAAAGGTGAGTTGGGGTGCTGCATAAAACCAGAGATTGAAATGAGCACAGATAAAGTTCCTTAAGTCAAATATGGAATAGACAAGAGCTACTCCTTGCTCAACGAAATGGACTCAACACCGCATATTAAACGCCTAAGAATGTACCTGACTAGTAAGTATCTTAAAACCTATGGATTGCTATGTCTCCGAAAGAGAATCAAGCATGTGTACAGGGGCATAAACGCAGCAGTGATAGGATTGGAGAGGTTCGGTGAGCAAATGAAGACCCTTTGAAGTCATATTGCATGGTACCCATTACACGGGTCTCAACTCTCCAGGTTTAAGGTATTCTTCCTTCAGCTAAAACATGCATGTGGAACCCAAGTATGATCAACCATGTGAACGGGAGACGTGTTCAAATATGTCTCAGTTTTCCTCCCCTGGTACTCGGGTGCAACATTCCAGACGCTTTACTAACACTCTCCCCACTTGGAGAGTCAGTCCCTTTAACCTCCTGTTTGGCCCAGTTTGCAATTTCTGCGGAAGATGAACAGGAATAGCGAGAACCAATGAGAGACTAGCTGGAGGTGTCTGGACGGGCAAATTTAACTCTCATTTCCCACCAGGAAGAGGAATTAACCAAAGCCTCAGCATGCCGTGCCGGAACCAGATTAGGGCCTGAAGCCATCCTGCGGTGTTGTGGCCAGGTCACAAGAAAGCGAGTTGAAGAAAGGAGCTCAGGGGCACTGTAATTCACAAACCTGCAGAGTTATAAATGACAGCTATCGTCCAAAAATAGATTGAAGTAAGGCTGCCAAGAGGACTTGAAAGCGGGGCAGAATTGCAGGAAACCGATTTCAGGAGGTAGACTGGAATTGCATTGAAAGCATAGGAAAAGAGGCAGAACGTCCACAATGATGCACTTGGCCAAAAAGGGTGTATGCGTTTTTTCCTGAACATATTCAGGAAAAAACGCATACGCCCTTTTTGGCCAACCAAGCAAGCTTGCAAAGGAAATCTGCACTACAATGAAGTCTCACTTCCCCCCGGTCAAAAGGGCCATCTGAAAAAAGTGTAAAATCCAGAAAGGCAGGACAGGCCATGGAGAACTGGGAGCCTTGTTATGCTGATGGGCGGGATGTAAATTGCCAACAACCACTCGGGAGAAGTGTATGGTGTTTCCTGAAACATCTAAAAAACAAAGCAACAGAACCTAGGGCACTTCCACTTATGGTCCTATAGCTTAGGGAAATTAAAATCAAAAAGACACAGCCACCCCAAAGTTTGGGACGCCTCCGTTTACAAGAACCTCGTTTACCATACAAGTTCAATATCACAGAAAGTGAAAAATGGATAAAGAACTTGTGGTACTAACGTACAATGCAGTATCACTCAGCAATGAAATCTATGTCATCAGGCCCATAGCAGCACAATGAGTGGATTCAGGTACGATGATTCTAACTGAAATAAGTCACACAGAAAAAGAAACATCATAAGATATCACTAATACACGGAATGTAAACTTGGCTACACAGGAACTGCATTCCAAAACAGAACAGGGTCTCAAATTTAGAAAACCAACTTATGCTTGCTTAAGGGGAAAGGTGAGTTGGGGTGCTGCATAAAACCAGAGATTGAAATGAGCACAGATAAAGTTCCTTAAGCCAAATATGGAATAGACAAGAGCTACTCCTTGCTCAACGAAATGGACTCAACACCCCATATTAAACGCCTAAGAATGTACCTGACTAGTAAGTATCGTAAAACCTATGGATTGCTATGTCTCCAAAAGAGAATCAAGCATGTGTACAGGGGCATAAACGCAGCAGTGATAGGAGTGGAGAGGTTCGGTGAGCAAATGAAGACCTTTTGAAGTCATATTACATGGTACCCATTCCACGGGTCTCAACTCTCCAGGTTTAAGGTATTCTTCCTTCAGCTAAAACATGCATGTGGAACCCAGAGTATGATCAACCATGTGAACGGGAGACGTGTTCAAATATGTCTCAGTTTTCCTCCCCTGGTACTCGGGTGCAACATTCCAGACGCTTTACTAACACTCTTCCGACTTGGAGAGTCAGTCCCTTTAACCTCCTGTTTGGCCCAGTTTGCAATTTCTGCGGAAGATGAACAGGAATAGCGAGAACCAATGAGAGAGTAGCTGGAGGTGTCTGGACGGGCAAATTTAACTCTCATTTCCCACCAGTAAGAGGAATTAACCAAAGGCTCAGCGTGCCGTGCCGGAACCAGATTAGGGCCTGAAACCATCCTGCGGTGTTGCGGCCAGGTCACAAGAAAGCGAGTTGAAGAAAGGAGCTCAGGGGCACTGTAATTCACAAACCTGCAGAGTTATAAATGACAGCTATCGTCCAAAAATAGACTGAAGTAAGGCTACCAAGAGGACTTGAAAGCGGGGCAGAATTGCAGGAAACCGATTTCAGGAGGTAGACTGGAATTGCATTGAAAGCATAGGAAAAGAGGCAGAACGTCCACAATGATGCACTTGGCCAAAAAGGGCGTATGCGTTTTTTCCTGAATATATTCAGGAAAAAACGCATACGCCCTTTTTGGCCAACCAAGCAAGCTTGCAAAGGAAATCTGCACTACAATGAAGTCTCACTTCCCCCCGGTCAAAAGGGCCATCTGAAAAAAGTATAAAATCCAGAAAGGCAGGACAGGCCATGGAGAACTGGGAGCCTTGTTATGCTGATGGGCGGGATGTAAATTGCCAACAGACACTCGGGAGAAGTGTATGGTGTTTCCTGAAACATCTAAAAAACAAAGCAACAGAGCCTAGGGAACTGCCACTTATGGTCCTATAGCTTAGGGAAATTAAAATCAAAAAGACACAGCCACCCCAAAGTTTGGAACGGCTCTGTTTACAAGAACCTCGTTTACAGTACAAGTTCAACATCGCAGAAAGTGAAAAATGGATAAAGAAGTTGTGGTATTTACTTACAAAGCAATATCACTCAGCAAAGAAATCTATGTCATCAGGCCCTTAGCATCACAATGAGTGGATTCAGGTATGATGATTCTAACTGAAATAAGTCACACAGAAAAAGAAACATCATAAGATATCAGTAATACACGGAATGTAAACTTGGCTACACAGGAACTGAATTACAGAACAGAACAGGGTCTCAAATTTAGAAAACCAACTTATGCTTGCTTAAGGGTAAAGGTGAGTTGGGGTGCTGCATAAAACCAGAGATTGAAATGAGCACAGATAAAGTTCCTTAAGTCAAATATGGAATAGACAAGAGCTACTCCTTGCTCAACGAAATGGACTCAACACCGCATATTAAACGCCTAAGAATGTACCTGACTAGTAAGTATCTTAAAACCTATGGATTGCTATGTCTCCGAAAGAGAATCAAGCATGTGTACAGGGGCATAAACGCAGCAGTGATAGGATTGGAGAGGTTCGGTGAGCAAATGAAGACCCTTTGAAGTCATATTGCATGGTACCCATTCCACGGGTTTCAACTACCCAGGTTTAAGGTATTCTTCCTTCAGCTAAAACATGCATGTGGAACCCAGAGTATGATCAACCATGTGATCGGGAGACGTGTTCAAATATGTCTCAGTTTTCGTACCCTGGTACTCGGGTGCAACATTCCAGACGCTTTACTAACACTCTCCCCACTTGGAGAGTCAGTCCCTTTAAACTCCTGTTTGGCCCAGTTTGCAATTTCTGCGGAAGATGAACAGGAATAGCGAGAACCAATGAGAGGCTAGCTGGAGGTGTCTGGACGGGCAAATTTAACTCTCATTTCCCACCAGGAAGAGGAATTAACCAAAGGCTCAGCGTGCCGTGCCGGAACAAGATTAGGGCCTGAAGCCATCCTGCTGTGTTGCGGCCAGGTCACAAGAAAGCAAGTTGAAGAAAGGAGCTCAGGGGCACTGTAATTCACAAACCTGCAGAGTTATAAATGACAGCTATCGTCCAAAAATAGACTGAAGTAAGGCTGCCAAGAGGACTTGAAAGCGGGGCAGAATTGCAGGAAACCGATTTCAGGAGGTAGACTGGAATTGCATTGAAAGCATAGGAAAAGAGGCAGAACGTCCACAATGATGCACTTGGCCAAAAAGGGCGTATGCGTTTTTTCCTGAATATATTCAGGAAAAAACGCATACGCCCTTTTTGGCCAACCAAGCAAGCTTGCAAAGGAAATCTGCACTACAATGAAGTCTCACTTCCCCCCGGTCAAAAGGGCCATCTGAAAAAAGTGTAAAATCCAGAAAGGCAGGACAGGCCATGGAGAACTGGGAGCCTTGTTATGCTGATGGGCGGGATGTAAATTGCCAACAACCACTCGGGAGAAGTGTATGGTGTTTCCTGAAACATCTAAAAAACAAAGCAACAGAACCGAGGGCACTTCCACTTATGGTCCTATAGCTTAGGGAAATTAAAATCAAAAAGACACAGCCACCCCAAAGTTTGGAACGGCTCTGTTTACAAGAACCTCGTTTACAGTACAAGTTCAACATCGCAGAAAGTGAAAAATGGATAAAGAAGTTGTGGTATTTACTTACAAAGCAATATCACTCAGCAATGAAATCTGTGTCATCAGGCCCTTAGCAGCACAATGAGTGGATTCAGGTATGATGATTCTAACTGAAGTAAGTCACACAGAAAAAGAAACATCATAAGATATCAGTAATACACAGAATGTAAACTTGGCTACACAGGAACTGAATTACAGAACAGAACAGGGACTCAAATTCAGAAAACCAACTTATGTTTGCTTAACGGTAAAGGTGAGTTGGGGTGCTGCATAAAACCAGAGATTGAAATGAGCACAGATAAAGTTCCTTAAGTCAAATATGGAATAGACAAGAGCTACTCCTTGCTCAACGAAATGGACTCAACACCGCATATTAAACGCCTAAGAATGTACCTGACTAGTAAGTATCTTAAAACCTATGGATTGCTATGTCTCCGAAAGAGAATCAAGCATGTGTACAGGGGCATAAACGCAGCAGTGATAGGATTGCAGAGGTTCGGTGAGCAAATGAAGACCCTTTGAAGTCATATTGCATGGTACCCATTCCACGGGTTTCAACTACCCAGGTTTAAGGTATTCTTCCTTCAGCTAAAACATGCATGTGGAACCTAGAGTATGATCAACCATGTGATCGGGAGACGTGTTCAAATATGTCAGTTTTCGTACCCTGGTACTCGGGTGCAACATTGCAGACGCTTTACTAACACTCTCCCGACTTGGAGAGTCAGTCCCTTTAACCTCCTGTTTGGCCCAGTTTGCAATTTCTGCGGAAGATGAACAGGAATAGCAAGAACCAATGAGAGGCTAGCTGGAGGTGTCTGGACGGGCAAATTTAACTCTCATTTCCCACCAGGAAGAGGAAATAACCAAAGGCTCAGCGTGCCGTACCGGAACCAGATTAGGGCCTGAAGCCATCCAGCGGTGTTTCAGCCAGCTCAAAAGAAAGCGAGTTGAAGAAAGGAGCTCAGGGGCACTGTAATTCACAAACCTGCAGAGTTATAAATGACAGCTATCGTCCAAAAATAGACTGAAGTAAGGCTGCCAAGAGGACTTGAAAGCGGGGCAGAATTGCAGGAAACCGATTTCAGGAGGTAGACTGGAATTGCATTGAAAGCATAGGAAAAGAGGCAGAACGTCCACAATGATGCACTTGGCCAAAAAGGGCGTATGTGTTTTTTCCTGAATATATTCAGGAAAAAACGCATACGCCCTTTTTGGCCAACCAAGCAAGCTTGCAAAGGAAATCTGCACTACAATGAAGTCTCACTTCCCCCCGGTCAAAAGGGCCATCTGAAAAAAGTGTAAAATCCAGAAAGGCAGGACAGGCCATGGAGAACTGGGAGCCTTGTTATGCTGATGGGCGGGATGTAAATTGCCAACAACCACTCGGGAGAAGTGTATGGTGTTTCCTGAAACATCTAAAAAACAAAGCAACAGAGCCTAGGGCACTGCCACTTATGGTCCTATAGCTTAGGGAAATTAAAATCAAAAAGACACAGCCACCCCAAAGTTTGGAACGGCTCTGTTTACAAGAACCTCGTTTACAGTACAATTTCAACATCGCAGAAAGTGAAAAATGGATAAAGAAGTTGTGGTATTTACTTACAATGCAGTATCACTCAGCAATGAAATCTGTGTCATCAGGCCCGTAGCAGCACAATGAGTGGATTCAGGTATGATGATTCTAACTGAAATAAGTCACACAGAAAAGAAACATCATAAGATATCAGTAATACACGGAATGTAAACTTGGCTACACAGGAACTGAATTACAGAACAGAACAGGGTCTCAAATTTAGAAAACCAACTTATGCTTGCTTAAGGGTAAAGGTGAGTTGGGGTGCTGCATAAAACCCGAGATTGAAATGAGCACAGATAAAGTTCCTTAAGCCAAATATGCAATAGACAAGAGCTACTCCTTGCTCAACGAAATGGACTCAACACCCCATATTAAACGCTTAAGAATGTACCTGACTAGTAAGTATCTTAAAACCTATGGATTGCTATGTCTCCAAAAGAGAATCAAGCGTGTGTACAGGGGCATAAACGCAGCAGTGATAGGATTGGAGAGGTTCGGTGAGCAAATGAAGACCCTTTGAAGTCGTATTGCATGGTACCCATTACACGGGTCTCAACTCTCCAGGTTTAAGGTATTCTTCCTTCAGCTAAAACATGCATGTGGAACCAAAGTACGATCAACCATGTGAACGGGAGACGTGTTCAAATATGTCTCAGTTTTCCTCCCCTGGTACTCGGGTGCAACATTCCAGACGCTTTAGTAACACTCTCCCCACTTGGAGAGTCAGCGCCTTTAACCTCCTGTTTGGCCCAGTTTGCAATTTCTGCGGAAGATGAACAGGAATAGCGAGAACCAATGAGAGACTAGCTGGAGGTGTCTGGACGGGCAAATTTAACTCTCATTTCCCACCAGGAAGAGGAAATAACCAAAGGCTCAGCGTGCCGTACCGGAACCAGATTAGGGCCTGAAGCCATCCTGCGGTGTTGCGGCCAGCTCAAAAGAAAGCGAGTTGAAGAAAGGAGCTCAGGGGCACTGTAATTCACAAACCTGCAGAGTTATAAATGACAGCTATCGTCCAAAAATAGACTGAAGGAAGGCTGCCAAGAGGACTTGAAAGCGGGGCAGAATTGCAGGAAACCGATTTCAGGAGGTAGACTGGAATTGCATTGAAAGCATAGGAAAAGAGGCAGAACGTCCACAATGATGCACTTGGCCAAAAAGGGCGTATGCGTTTTTTCCTGAATATATTCAGGAAAAAACGCATACGCCCTTTTTGGCCAACCAAGCAAGCTTGCAAAGGAAATCTGCACTACAATGAAGTCTCACTTCCCCCCGGTCAAAAGGGCCATCTGAAAAAAGTGTAAAATCCAGAAAGGCAGGACAGGCCATGGAGAACTGGGAGCCTTGTTATGCTGATGGGCGGGATGTAAATTGCCAACAACCACTCGGGAGAAGTGTATGGTGTTTCCTGAAACATCTAAAAAACAAAGCAACAGAACCTAGGGCACTTCCACTTATGGTCCTATAGCTTAGGGAAATTAAAATCAAAAAGACACAGCCACCCCAAAGTTTGGAACGGCTCTGTTTACAAGAACCTCATTTACAGTACAAGTTCAATATTGCAGAAAGTGAAAAATGGATAAAGAAGTTGTGGTATTTACTTACAAAGCAATATCACTCAGCAATGAAATCTGTGTCATCAGGCCCTTAGCAGCACAATGAGTGGATTCAGGTATGATGATTCTAACTGAAGTAAGTCACACAGAAAAAGAAACATCATAAGATATCAGTAGTACACGGAATGTAATCTTGGCTACACAGGAACTGAATTACAGAACAGAACAGGGACTCAAATTTAGAAAACCAACTTATGCTTGCTTAAGGGAAAGGTGAGTTGGGTTGCTGCATAAAACCAGAGATTGAAATCAGCACAGAAAAATTTCCTTAAGCCGAATATGGAATAGACAAGAGCTACTCCTTGCTCAACGAAATGGACTCAACACCGCATATTAAACGCCTAAGAATGTACCTGACTAGTAAGTATCTTAAAACCTATGGATTGCTATGTCTCCGAAAGAGAATCAAGCATGTGTACAGGGGCATAAACGCAGCAGTGATAGGATTGGAGAGGTTCGGTGAGCAAATGAAGACCCTTTGAAGTCATATTGCATGGTACCCATTCCACGGGTTTCAACTACCCAGGTTTTAGGTATTCTTCTTTCAGATAAAACATGCATGTGGAACCCAGAGTATGATCAACCATGTGATCGGGAGACGTGTTCAAATATGTCTCAGTTTTCCTCCCCTGGTACTCGGGTGCAACATTCCAGACGCTATACTAACACTCTCCCCACTTGGAGAGTCAGCGCCTTTAACCTCCTGTTTGGCACAGTTTGCAATTTCTGCGGAAGATGAACAGGAATAGCGAGAACCAATGAGAAGCTAGCTGGAGGTGTCTGGACGGGCAAATTTAACTCTCATTTCCCAACAGGAAGAGGAAATAACCAAAGGCTCAGCGTGCCGTACCGGAACCAGATTAGGGCCTGAAGCCATCCTGCGGTGTTGCGGCCAGCTCAAAAGAAAGCGAGTTGAAGAAAGGAGCTCAGGGGCACTGTAATTCACAAACCTGCAGAGTTATAAATGACAGCTATCGTCCAAAAATAGACTGAAGTAAGGCTGCCAAGAGGACTTGAAAGCGGGGCAGAATTGCAGGAAACCGATTTCAGGAGGTAGACTGGAATTGCATTGAAAGCATAGGAAAAGAGGCAGAACGTCCACAATGATGCACTTGGCCAAAAAGGGCGTATGCGTTTTTTCCTGAATATATTCAGGAAAAAACGCATACGCCCTTTTTGGCCAACCAAGCAAGCTTGCAAAGGAAATCTGCACTACAATGAAGTCTCACTTCCCCCCGGTCAAAAGGGCCATCTGAAAAAAGTGTAAAATCCAGAAAGGCAGGACAGGCCATGGAGAACTGGGAGCCTTGTTATGCTGATGGGTGGGATGTAAATTGCCAACAACCACTCGGGAGAAGTGTATGGTGTTTCCTGAAACATCTAAAAAACAAAGCAACAGAACCTAGGGCACTTCCACTTATGGTCCTATAGCTTAGGGAAATTAAAATCAAAAAGACACAGCCACCCCAAAGTTTGGAACGGCTCTGTTTACAAGAACCTCGTTTACAGTACAAGTTCAACATCGCAGAAAGTGAAAAATGGATAAAGAAGTTGTAGTATTCACTTACAAAGCAATATCACTCAGCAATGAAATCTGTGTCATCAGGCCCTCAGCATCACAATGAGTGGATTCAGGTATGATGATTCTAACTGAAATAAGTCACACAGAAAAAGAAACATCATAAGATATCACTAATACACGGAATGTAAACTTGGCTACACAGGAACTGAATTCCAAAACAGAACAGGGTCTCAAATTTAGAAAACCAACTTATGCTTGCTTAAGGGGAAAGGTGAGTTGGGGTGCTGCATAAAACCAGAGATTGAAATGAGCACAGATAAAGTTCCTTAAGCCAAATATGGAATAGACAAGAGCTACTCCTTGCTCAACGAAATGGACTCAACACCGCATATTAAACGCCTAAGAATGTACCTGACTAGTAAGTATCTTAAAACCTATGGATTGCTATGTCTCCGAAAGAGAATCAAGCATGTGTACAGGGGCATAAACGCAGCAGTGATAGGATTGGAGAGGTTCGGTGAGCAAATGAAGACCCTTTGAAGTCATATTGCATGGTACCCATTCCACGGGTTTCAACTACCCAGGTTTTAGGTATTCTTCCTTCAACTAAAACATGCATGTGGAACCTAGAGTATGATCAACCATGTGATCGGGAGACGTGTTCAAATATGTCTCAGTTTTCCTCCCCTGGTACTCGGGTGCAACATTCCAGATGCTTTACTAACACTCTCCCCACTTGGAGAGTCAGTCCCTTTCACCTCCTGTTTGGCCCAGTTTGTAATTTCTGTGGAAGATGAACAGGAATAGCGAGAACCAATGAGAGGCTAGCTGGAGGTGTCTGGACGGGCAAATTTAACTCTCATTTCCCACCAGGAAGAGGAATTAACCAAAGGCTCAGCATGCCGGGCCGGAACCAGATTAGGGCCTGAAGCCATCCTGCGGTGTTGCGGCCAGGTCACAAGAAAGCGAGTTGAAGAAAGGAGCTCAGGGGCACTGTAATTCACAAACCTGCAGACTTATAAATGACAGCTATCGTCCAAAAATAGACTGAAGTAAGGCTGCCAAGAGGACTTGAAAGCGGGGCAGAATTGCAGGAAACCGATTTCAGGAGATAGACTGGAATTGCATTGAAAGCATAGGAAAAGAGGCAGAACGTCCACAATGATGCACTTGGCCAAAAAGGGCGTATGCGTTTTTTCCTGAATATATTCAGGAAAAAACGCATACGCCCTTTTTGGCCAACCAAGCAAGCTTGCAAAGGAAATCTGCACTACAATGAAGTCTCACTTCCCCCCGGTCAAAAGGGCCATCTGAAAAAAGTGTAAAATCCAGAAAGGCAGGACAGGCCATGGAGAACTGAGAGCCTTCTTATGCTGATGGGCGGGATGTAAATTGCCAACAGACACTCGGGAGAAGTGTATGGTGTTTCCTGAAACATCTAAAAAACAAAGCAACAGAGCCTAGGGCACTGCCACTTATGGTCCTATAGTTTAGGGAAATTAAAATCAAAAAGACACAGCCACCCCAAAGTTTGGAACGCCTCTGTTTACAAGAACCTCGTTTACAGTACAAGTTCAACATCGCAGAAAGTGAAAAATGGATAAAGAAGTTGTGGTATTTACTTACAAAGCAATATCACTCAGCAATGAAATCTATGTCATCAGGCCCTTAGCATCACAATGAGTGGATTCAGGTATGATGATTCTAACTGAAATAAGTCACACAGAAAAAGAAACATCATAAGATATCAGTAATACACGGAATGGAAATTTGGCTACACAGGAACTGAATTACAGAACAGAACAGGGTCTCAAATTTAGAAAACCAACTTATGCTTGCTTAACGGTAAAGGTGAGTTGGGGTGCTGCATAAAACCAGAGATTGAAATGAGCACAGATAAATTTCCTTAAGTCAAATATGGAATAGACAAGAGCTACTCCTTGCTCAACGAAATGGACTCAACACTGCATATTAAACGCCTAAGAATGTACCTGACTAGTAAGTATCGTAAAACCTATGGATTGCTATGTCTCCAAAAGAGAATCAAGCATGTGTACAGGGGCATAAACGCAGCAGTGATAGGATTGGAGAGGTTCGGTGAGCAAATGAAGACCCTTTGAAGTCATATTGCATGGTACCCATTCCACGGGTTTCAACTACCCAGGTTTAAGGTATTCTTCCTTCAGCTAAAACATGCATGTGGAACCTAGAGTATGATCAACCATGTGAACGGGAGACGTGTTCAAATATGTCTCAGTTTTCGTACCCTGGTACTCGGGTGCAACATTCCAGACGCTTTACTAACACTCTCCCCACTTGGAGAGTCAGTCCCTTTAACCTCCTCTTTGGCCCAGTTTGCAATTTCTGCGGAAGATGAACAGGAATAGCGAGAACCAATGAGAGGCTAGCTGGAGGTGTCTGGACGGGCAAATTTAACTCTCATTTCCCACCAGGAAGACGAATTAACCAAAGGCACAGCGTGCCGTGCCGGAACCATATTAGGGCCTGAAACTATCCTGCAGTGTTGCGGCCAGCTCAAAAGAAAGCGAGTTAAAGAAAGGAGCTCAGGGGCACTGTAATTCACAAACCTGCAGAGTTATAAATGACAGCTATCGTCCAAAAATAGACTGAAGTAAGGCTGCCAAGAGGACTTGAAAGCAGGGCAGAATTGCAGGAAACCGATTTCAGGAGGTAGACTGGAATTGCATTGAAAGCATAGGAAAAGAGGCAGAACGTCCACAATGATGCACTTGGCCAAAAAGGGCGTATGCGTTTTTTCCTGAATATATTCAGGAAAAAACGCATACGCCCTTTTTGGCCAACCAAGCAAGCTTGCAAAGGAAATCTGCACTACAATGAAGTCTCACTTCCCCCCGGTCAAAAGGGCCATCTGAAAAAAGTGTAAAATCCAGAAAGGCAGGACAGGCCATGGAGAACTGGGAGCCTTGTTATGCTGATGGGCGGGATGTAAATTGCCAACAACCACTCGGGAGAAGTGTATGGTGTTTCCTGAAACATCTAAAAAACAAAGCAACAGAACCTAGGGCACTTCCACTTATGGTCCTATAGCTTAGGGAAATTAAAATCAAAAAGACACAGCCACCCCAAAGTTTGGAACGGCTCTGTTTACAAGAACCTCGTTTACAGTACAAGTTCAACATCGCAGAAAGTGAAAAATGGATAAAGAAGTTGTGGTATTTACTTACAAAGCAATATCACTCAGCAATGAAATCTGTGTCATCAGGCCCTTAGCAGCACAATGAGTGGATTCAGGTATGACGATTCTAACTGAAATAAGTCACAAAGAAAAAGAAACATCATAAGATATCAGTAATACACGGAATGTAAACTTGGCTACACAGGAACTGAATTACAGAACAGAACAGGGTCTCAAATTTAGAAAACCAACTTATTCTTGCTTAAGGGTAAAGGTGAGTTGGGGTGCTGCATAAAACCAGAGATTGAAATGAGCACAGATAAAGTTCCTTAAGCCAAATATGGAATAGACAAGAGCTACTCCTTGCTCAACGAAATGGACTCAACACCGCATATTAAACGCCTAAGAATGTACCTGACTAGTAAGTATCTTAAAACCTATGGATTGCTATGTCTCCAAAAGAGAATCAAGCATGTGTACAGGGGCATAAACGCAGCAGTGATAGGATTGGAGAGGTTCGGTGAGCAAATGAAGACCCTTTGAAGTCATATTGCATGGTACCCATTCCACGGGTTTCAACTACCCAGGTTTAAGGTATTCTTCCTTCAGCTAAAACATGCATGTGGAACCTAGGGTATGATCAACCATGTGATCGGGAGACATGTTCAAATATGTCTCAGTTTTCGTACTCTGGTACTCGGGTGCAACATTCCAGACGCTTTACTAACACTCTCCCCACTTGGAGAGTCAGTCCCTTTAACCTCCTCTTTGGCCCAGTTTGCAATTTCTGCGGAAGATGAACAGGAATAGCGAGAACCAATGAGAGGCTAGCTGGAGGTGTCTGGACGGGCAAATTTAACACTCATTTCCCACCAGGAAGACGAATTAACCAAAGGATAAGCGTGCCGTGCCGGAACCATATTAGGGCCTGAAACCATCCTGCGGTGTTGCGGCCAGCTCAAAAGAAAGCGAGTTGAAGAAAGGAGCTCAGGGGCACTGTAATTCACAAACCTGCAGAGTTATGAATGACAGCTATCGTCCAAAAATAGACTGAAGTAAGGCTGCCAAGAGGACTTGAAAGCAAGGCAGAATTGCAGGAAACTGATTTCAGGAGGTAGACTGGAATTGCATTGAAAGCATAGGAAAAGAGGCAGTACGTCCACAATGATGCACTTGGCCAAAAAGGGCGTATGCGTTTTTTCCTGAATATATTCAGGAAAAAACGCATACGCCCTTTTTGGCCAACCAAGCAAGCTTGCAAAGGAAATCTGCACTACAATGAAGTCTCACTTCCCCCCGGGCAAAAGGGCCATCTGAAAAAACTGTAAAATCCAGAAAGGCAGGACAGGCCATGGAGAACTGGGAGCCTTGTTATGCTGATGGGCGGGATGTAAATTGCCAACAACCACTCGGGAGAAGTGTATGGTGTTTCCTGAAACATCTAAAAAACAAAGCAACAGAGCCTAGGGCACTGCCACTTATGGTCCTATAGCTTAGGGAAATTAAAATCAAAAAGACACAGCCACCCCAAAGTTTGGGACGCCTCCGTTTACAAGAACCTCGTTTACCATACAAGTTCAATATCACAGAAAGTGAAAAATGGATAAAGAACTTGTGGTACTTACGTACAATGCAGTATCACTCAGCAATGAAATCTATGTCATCAGGCCCGTAGCAGCATAATGAGTGGATTCAGGTACGATGATTCTAACTGAAATAAGTCACACAGAAAAAGAAACATCATAAGATATCACTAATACACGGAATGTAAACTTGGCTACACAGGAACTGCATTCCAAAACAGAACAGGTTCTCAAATTTAGAAAACCAACTTATGCTTGCTTAAGGGTAAAGGTGAGTTGGGGTGCTGCATAAAACCAGAGATTGAAATGAGCACAGATAAAGTTCCTTAAGCCAAATATGGAATAGACAAGAGCTACTCCTTGCTCAACGAAATGGACTCAACACCCCATATTAAACGCCTAAGAATGTACCTGACTAGTAAGTATCTTTAAACCTATGGATTGCTATGTCTCCAAAAGAGAATCAAGCATGTGTACAGGGGCATAAACGCAGCAGTGATAGGATTGGAGAGGTTCGGTGAGCAAATGAAGACCCTTTGAAGTCATATTGCATGGTACGCATTACACGGGTCTCAACTCTCCAGGTTTAAGGTATTCTTCCTTCAGCTAAAACATGCATGTGGAACCTAGAGTATGATCAACCATGTGATCGGGAGACGTGTTCAAATATGTCTCAGTTTTCCTCCCCTGGTACTCGGGTGCAACATTCCAGACGCTTTACTAACACTCTTTCGACTTGGAGAGTCAGTCCCTTTAACCTCCTGTTTGGCCCAGTTTGCAATTTCTGCGGAAGATGAACAGGAATAGCGAGAACCAATGAGAGACTAGCTGGAGGTGTCTGGACGGGCAAATTTAACTCTCATTTCTCACCAGGAAGAGGAATTAACCAAAGGCTCAGCGTGCCGTGCCAGAACCAGATTAGGGCCTGAAGCCATCCTGCGGTGTTGCGGCCAGGTCACAAGAAAGCGAGTTGAAGAAAGGAGCTCAGGGGCACTGTAATTCACAAACCTGCAGAGTTATAAATGACAGCTATCGTCCAAAAATAGAATGAAGTAAGGCTGCCAAGAGGACTTGAAAGCGGGGCAGAATTGCAGGAAACCGATTTCAGGAGGTAGACTGGAATTGCATTGAAAGCATAGGAAAAGAGGCAGAACGTCCACAATGATGCACTTGGCCAAAAAGGGCGTATGCGTTTTTTCCTGAATATATTCAGGAAAAAACGCATACGCCCTTTTTGGCCAACCAAGCAAGCTTGCAAAGGAAATCTGCACTACAATGAAGTCTCACTTCCCCCTGGTCAAAAGGGCCATCTGAAAAAAGTGTAAAATCCAGAAAGACAAGACAGGCCATGGAGAACTGGGAGCCTTGTTATGCTGATGGGCGGGATGTAAATTGCCAACAACCACTCGGGAGAAGTGTATGGTGTTTCCTGAGACATGTAAAAAACAAAGCAACAGAACCTAGGGCACTTCCACTTATGGTCTTATAGCTTAGGGAAATTAAAATCAAAAAGACACAGCCACCCCAAAGTTTGGAATGGCTCTGTTTACAAGAACCTCGTTTACAGTACAAGTTCAACATCGCAGAAAGTGAAAAATGGATAAAGAAGTTGTGGTATTTATTTACAAAGCAATATCACTCAGCAATGAAATCTGTGTCATCACGCCCTTAGCAGCACAATGAGTGGATTCAGGTACGATGATTCTAACTGAAATAAGTCACACAGAAAAAGAAACATCATAAAATATCACTAATACACGGAATGTAAACTTGGTTACACAGGAACTGAATTCCAAAACAGAACAGTGTCTCAAATTTAGAAAACCAACTTATGCTTGCTTAAGGGTAAAGGTGAGTTGGGGTGCTGCATAAAACCAGAGATTGAAATGAGCACAGATAAAGTTCCTTAAGCCAAATATGGAATAGACAAGAGCTACTCCTTGCTCAACGAAATGGACTCAACACCCCATATTAAACGCCTAAGAATGTACCTGACTAGTAAGTATCTTAAAACCTATGGATTGCTATGTCTCCAAAAGAGAATCAAGCGTGTGTACAGGGGCATAAACGCAGCAGTGATAGGATTGGAGAGGTTCGGTGAGCAAATGAAGACCCTTTGAAGTCATATTGCATGGTACCCATTACACGGGTCTCAACTCTCCAGGTTTAAGGTATTCTTCCTTCAGCTAAAACATGCATGTGGAACCCAAGTATGATCAACCATGTGAACGGGAGACGTGTTCAAATATGTCTCAGTCTTCCTCCCCTGGTACTCGGGTGCAACATTCCAGACGCTTTACTAACACTCTCCCCACTTGGAGAGTCAGCGTCTTTAACCTCCTGTTTGGCCCAGTTTGCAATTTCTGCGGAAGATGAACAGGAATAGCGAGAACCAATGAGAGGCTAGCTGGAGGTGTCTGGACGGGCAAATTTAACTCTCATTTCCCACCAGGTAGAGGAATTAACCAAAGGCTCAGCGTGCCATACCGGAACCAGATTAGGGCCTGAAGCCATCCTGCGGTGTTGCGGCCAGGTCACAAGAAAGCGAGTTGAAGAAAGGAGCTCAGGGGCACTGTAATTCACAAACCTGCAGAGTTATAAATGACAGCTATCGTCCAAAAATAGACTGAAGTAAGGCTGCCAAGAGGACTTGAAAGCGGGGCAGAATTGCAGGAAACCGATTTCAGGAGGTAGACAGGAATTGCATTGAAAGCATAGGAAAAGAGGCAGAACGTCCACAATGATGCACTTGGCCAAAAAGAGCGTATGCGTTTTATCCTGAATATATTCAGGAAAAAACGCATACGCCCTTTTTGGCCAACCAAGCAAGCTTGCAAAGGAAATGTGCACTACAATGAAGTCTAACTTCCCCCCGGTCAAAAGGGCCATCTGAAAAAAGTGTAAAATCCAGAAAGGCAGGACAGGCCATGGAGAACTGGGAGCCTTGTTATGCTGATGGGCGGGATGTAAATTGCCAACAACCACTCGGGAGAAGTGTATGGTGTTTCCTGAAACATCTAAAAAACAAAGCAACAGAACCTAGGGCACTTCCACTTATGGTCCTATAGCTTAGGGAAATTAAAATCAAAAAGACACAGCCACCCCAAAGTTTGGAATGGCTCTGTTTACAAGAACCTCGTTTACAGTACAAGTTCAACATCGCAGAAAGTGAAAAATGGATAAAGAAATTGTGGTATTTACTTACAAAGCAATATCACTCAGCAATGAAATCTGTGTCATCAGGCCCTTAGCAGCACAATGAGTGGATTCAGGTATGATGATTCTAACTGAAGTAAGTCACACAGAAAAAGAAACATCATAAGATATCAGTAATACACGGAATGTAAACTTGGCTACACAGGAACTGAATTACAGAACAGAACAGGGTCTCAAATTTAGAAAAACAACTTATGCTTGCTTAAGGGTAAAGGTGAGTTGGGGTGCTGCATAAAACCAGAGATTGAAATGAGCACAGATAAAGTTCCTTAAGTCAAATATGGAATAGACAAGAGCTACTCCTTGCTCAACGAAATGGACTCAACACCGCATATTAAACGCCTAAGAATGTACCTGACTAGTAAGTATCGTAAAACCTATGGATTGCTATGTCTCCGAAAGAGAATCAAGCATGTGTACAGGGGCATAAACGCAGCAGTGATAGGATTGGAGAGGTTCGGTGAGCAAATGAAGACCCTTTGAAGTCATATTGCATGGTACCCATTCCACGGGTTTCAACTACCCAGGTTTAAGGTATTCTTCCTTCAGCTAAAACATGCATGTGGAACCTAGAGTATGATCAACCATGTGATCGGGAAACGTGTTCAAATATGTCTCAGTTTTCCTCCCCTGGTACTCGGGTGCAACATTCCAGACGCTTTACTAACACTCTCCCGACTTGGAGAGTCAGCGCCTTTAACCTCCTGTTTGGCCCAGTTTGCAATTTCTGCGGAAGATGAACAGGAATAGCGAGAACCAATGAGAGGCTAGCTGGAGGTGTCTGGACGGGCAAATTTAACTCTCATTTCCCACCAGGAAGAGGAATTAACCAAAGGCTCAGCATGCCGGGCCGGAACCAGATTAGGGCCTGAAGCCATCCTGCGGTGTTGCGGCCAGGTCACAAGAAAGCGAGTTGAAGAAAGGAGCTCAGGGGCACTGTAATTCACAAACCTGCAGAGTTATAAATGACAGCTATCGTCCAAAAATAGACTGAAGTAAGGCTGCCAAGAGGACTTGAAAGCGGGGCAGAATTGCAGGAAACCGATTTCAGGAGGTAGACTGGAATTGCATTGAAAGCATAGGAAAAGAGGCAGAACGTCCACAATGATGCACTTGGCCAAAAAGGGCGTATGCGTTTTTTCCTGAATATATTCAGGAAAAAACGCATACGCCCATTTTGGCCAACCAAGCAAGCTTGCAAAGGAAATCTGCACTACAATGAAGTCTCACTTCCCCCTGGTCAAAAGGGCCATCTGAAAAAAGTGTAAAATCCAGAAAGGCAGGACAGGCCATGGAGAACTGGGAGCCTTGTTATGCTGATGGGCGGGATGTAAATTGCCAACAGACACTGGGGAGAAGTGTATGGTGTTTCCTGAAACATCTAAAAACAAAGCAGCAGAGCCTAGGGCACTGCCACTTATGGTCCTATAGCTTAGGGAAATTAAAATCAAAAAGACACAGCCACCCAAAAGTTTGGGACGCCTCTGTTTACAAGAACCTCGTTTACAGTACAAGTTCAACATCGCAGAAAGTGAAAAATGGATAAAGAACTTGTGGTACTTACGTACAATGCAGTATCACTCAGCAATGA
The DNA here is from genome assembly GCF_949987515.2 of Delphinus delphis. Lineage (NCBI taxonomy): Eukaryota > Metazoa > Chordata > Mammalia > Artiodactyla > Delphinidae > Delphinus > Delphinus delphis. The sequence continues at coordinate 12,366 of NW_027192996.1, read as the reverse complement.
AATCTATGTCATCAGGCCCGTAGCAGCATAATGAGTGGATTCAGGTACGATGATTCTAACTGAAATAAGTCACACAGAAAAAGAAACATCATAAGATATCACTAATACACGGAATGTAAACTTGGCTACACAGGAACTGCATTCCAGAACAGAACAGGGTCTCAAATTTAGAAAACCAACTTATGCTTGCTTAAGGGTAAAGGTGAGTTGGGGTGCTGCATAAAACCAGAGATTGAAATGAGCACAGATAAAGTTCCTTAAGCCAAATATGGAATAGACAAGAGCTACTCCTTGCTCAACAAAATGGACTCAAAACCCCATATTAAACCCCTAAGAATGTACCTGACTAGTAAGTATCTTAAAACCTATGGATTGCTATGTCTCCAAAAGAGAATCAAGCGTGTGTACAGGGGCATAAACGCAGCAGTGATAGGATTGGAGAGGTTCGGTGAGCAAATGAAGACCCTTTGAAGTCATATTGCATGGTACCCATTCCACGGGTCTCAACTCTCCAGGTTTAAGGTATTCTTCCTTCAGCTAAAACATGCATGTGGAACCCAAGTATGATCAACCATGTGAACGGGAGACGTGTTCAAATATGTCTCAGTTTTCCTCCCCTGGTACTCGGGTGCAACATTCCAGACGCTTTACTAACACTCTCCCCACTTGGAGAGTCAGCGCCTTTAACCTCCTGTTTGGCCCAGTTTGCAATTTCTGCGGAAGATGAACAGGAATAGCGAGAACCAATGAGAGACTAGCTGGCGGTGTCTGGACGGGCAAATTATTCCTGAATATATTCAGGAAAAAACGCATACGCCCTTTTTGGCCAACCAAGCAAGCTTGCAAAGGAAATCTGCACTACAATGAAGTCTCACTTCCCCCCGGTCAAAAGGGCCATCTGAAAAAAGTGTAAAATCCAGAAAGGCAGGACAGGCCATGGAGAACTGGGAGCCTTGTTATGCTGATGGGCGGGATGTAAATTGCCAACAGACACTGGGGAGAAGTGTATGGTGTTTCCTGAAACATCTAAAAAACAAAGCAACAGAGCCTAGGGCACTGCCACTTATGGTCCTATAGCTTAGGGAAATTAAAATCAAAAAGACACAGCCACCCCAAGTTTGGGACGCCTCTGTTTACAAGAACCTCGTTTACAGTACAAGTTCAACATCGCAGAAAGTGAAAAATGGATAAAGAAGTTGTGGTATTTACTTACAAAGCAATATCACTCAGCAATGAAATCTGTGTCATCAGGCCCTTAGCAGCACAATGAGTGGATTCAGGTATGATGATTCTAACTGAAGTAAGTCACACAGAAAAAGAAACATCATAAGATATCAGTAATACACGGAATGTAAACTTGGCTACACAGGAACTGAATTACAGAACAGAACAGGGTCTCAAATTTAGAAAACCAACTTATTCTTGCTTAAGGGTAAAGGTGAGTGGGGGTGCTGCATAAAACCAGAGATTGAAATGAGCACAGATAAAGTTCCTTAAGCCAAATATGGAATAGACAAGAGCTACTCCTTGCTCAACGAAATGGACTCAACACCCCATATTAAACGCCTAAGAATGTACCTGACTAGTAAGTATCTTAAAACCTATGGATTGCTATGTCTCCGAAAGAGAATCAAGCATGTGTACAGGGGCATAAATGCAGCAGTGATAGGATTGGAGAGGTTCGGTGAGCAAATGAAGACCCTTTGAAGTCATATTGCATGGTACCCATTCCACGGGTTTCAACTACCCAGGTTTAAGGTATTCTTCCTTCAGCTAAAACATGCATGTGGAACCTAGAGTATGATCAACCATGTGATCAGGAGACGTGTTCAAATATGTCTCAGTTTTCCTCCCCTGGTACTCGGGTGCAACATTCCATCGCTTTACTAACACTCTCCCCACTTGGAGAGTCAGTCCCTTTAACCTCCTGTTTGGCCCAGTTTGCAATTTCTGCGGAAGATGAACAGGAATAGCGAGAACCAATGAGAGACTAGCTGGAGGTGTCTGGACGGGCAAATTTAACTCTCATTTCCCACCAGGAAGAGGAATTAACCAAAGGCTCAGCATGCCGGGCTGGAACCAGATTAGGGCCTGAAGCCATCCTGCGGTGTTGCGGCCAGGTCACAAGAAAGCGAGTTGAAGAAAGGAGCTCAGGGGCACTGTAATTCACAAACCTGCAGAGTTATAAATGACAGCTATCGTCCAAAAATAGACTGAAGTAAGGCTGCCAAGAGGACTTGAAAGCGGGGCAGAATTGCAAGAAACCGATTTCAGGAGGTAGACTGGAATTGCATTGAAAGCATAGGAAAAGAGGCAGAACGTCCACAATGATGCACTTGGCCAAAAAGGGCGTATGCGTTTTTTCCTGAATATATTCAGGAAAAAACGCATACGCCCTTCTTGGCCAACCAAGCAAGCTTGCAAAGGAAATCTGCACTACAATGAAGTTTCACTTCCCCCCGGTCAAAAGGGCCATCTGAAAAAAGTGTAAAATCCAGAAAGGCAGGACAGGCCATGGAGAACTGGGAGCCTTGTTATGCTGATGGGCGGGATGTAAATTGCCAACAACCACTCGGGAGAAGTGTATGGTGTTTCCTGAAACATCTAAAAAACAAAGCAACAGAACCTAGGGCACTTCCACTTATGGTCCTATAGCTTAGGGAAATTAAAATCAAAAAGACACAGCCACCCCAAAGTTTGGAACGGCTCTGTTTACAAGAACCTCGTTTACAGTACAAGTTCAATATCAGAGAAAGTGAAAAATGGATAAAGAAGTTGTGGTATTTACTTACAAAGCAATATCACTCAGCAATGAAATCTGTGTCATCAGGCCCTTAGCAGCACAATGAGTGGATTCAGGTATGATGATTCTAACTGAAGTAAGTCACACAGAAAAAGAAACATCATAAGATATCAGTAATACACGGAATGTAAACTTGGCTACACAGGAACTGAATTACAGAACAGAACAGGGTCTCAAATTTAGAAAACCAGCTTATTCTTGCTTAAGGGTAAAGGTGAGTGGGGGTGCTGCATAAAACCAGAGATTGAAATGAGCACAGATAAAGTTCCTTAAGCCAAATATGGAATAGACAAGAGCTACTCCTTGCTCAACGAAATGGACTCAACACCCCATATTAAACGCCTAAGAATGTACCTGACTAGTAAGTATCTTAAAACCTATGGATTGCTATGTCTCCGAAAGAGAATCAAGCATGTGTACAGGGGCATAAATGCAGCAGTGATAGGATTGGAGAGGTTCGGTGAGCAAATGAAGACCCTTTGAAGTCATATTGCATGGTACCCATTCCACGGGTTTCAACTACCCAGGTTTAAGGTATTCTTCCTTCAGCTAAAACATGCATGTGGAACCTAGAGTATGATCAACCATGTGATCAGGAGACGTGTTCAAATATGTCTCAGTTTTCCTCCCCTGGTACTCGGGTGCAACATTCCAGACGCTTTACTAACACTCTCCCCACTTGGAGAGTCAGTCCCTTTAACCTCCTGTTTGGCCCAGTTTGCAATTTCTGCGGAAGATGAACAGGAATAGCGAGAACCAATGAGAGACTAGCTGGAGGTGTCTGGACGGGCAAATTTAACTCTCATTTCCCACCAGGAAGAGGAATTAACCAAAGGCTCAGCATGCCGGGCTGGAACCAGATTAGGGCCTGAAGCCATCCTGCGGTGTTGCGGCCAGGTCACAAGAAAGCGAGTTGAAGAAAGGAGCTCAGGGGCACTGTAATTCACAAACCTGCAGAGTTATAAATGACAGCTATCGTCCAAAAATAGACTGAAGTAAGGCTGCCAAGAGGACTTGAAAGCGGGGCAGAATTGCAAGAAACCGATTTCAGGAGGTAGACTGGAATTGCATTGAAAGCATAGGAAAAGAGGCAGAACGTCCACAATGATGCACTTGGCCAAAAAGGGCGTATGCGTTTTTTCCTGAATATATTCAGGAAAAAACGCATACGCCCTTTTTGGCCAACCAAGCAAGCTTGCAAAGGAAATCTGCACTACAATGAAGTCTCACTTCCCCCCGGTCAAAAGGGCCATCTGAAAAAAGTGTAAAATCCAGAAAGGCAACAGGCCATTGAGAACTGGGAGCCTTGTTATGCTGATGGGCGGGATGTAAATTGCCAACAGACACTTGGGAGAAGTGTATGGTGTTTCCTGAAACATCTAAAAAACAAAGCAACAGAGCCTAGGGCACTTCCACTTATGGTCCTATAGCTTAGGGAAATTAAAATCAAAAAGACACAGCCACCCCAAAGTTTGGAACGGCTCTGTTTACAAGAACCTCGTTTACAGTACAAGTTCAACATCGCAGAAAGTGAAAAATGGATAAAGAAGTTGTGGTATTCACTTACAAAGCAATATCACTCAGCAATGAAATCTATGTCATCAGGCCCTTAGCAGCACAATGAGTGGATTCAGGTATGATGATTCTAACTGAAATAAGTCACACAGAAAAAGAAACATCATAAGATATCACTAATACACGGAATGTAAACTTGGCTACACAGGAACTGAATTACAGAACAGAACAGGGTCTCAAATTTTGAAAAACAACTTATGCTTGCTTAAGGGGAAAGGTCAGTTGGGGTGCTGCATAAAACCAGAGATTGAAATGAGCACAGATAAAGTTCCTTAAGCCAAATATGGAATAGACAAGAGCTACTCCTTGCTCAACGAAATGGACTCAACACCGCATATTAAACGCCTAAGAATGTACCTGACTTGTAAGTATCTTAAAACCTATGGATTGCTATGTCTCCGAAAGAGAATCAAGCATGTGTACAGGGGCATAAACGCAGCAGTGATAGGATTGGAGAGGTTCGGTGAGCAAATGAAGACCCTTTGAAGTCATATTGCATGGTATCCATTACACGGGTCTCAACTCTCCAGGTTTAAGGTATTCTTCCTTCAGCTAAAACATGCATGTGGAACCCAAGTATGATCAACCATGTGAACGGGAGACGTGTTCAAATATGTCTCAGTTTTCCTCCCCTGGTACTCGGGTGCAACATTCCAGACGCTTTACTAACACTCTCCCCACTTGGAGAGTCAGCGCCTTTAACCTCCTGTTTGGCCCAGTTTGCAATTTCTGCGGAAGATGAACAGGAATAGCGAGAACCAATGAGAGGCTAGCTGGAGGTGTCTGGACGGGCAAATTATTCCTGAATATATTCAGGAAAAAACGCATACGCCCTTTTTGGCCAACCAAGCAAGCTTGCAAAGGAAATCTGCACTACAATGAAGTCTCACTTCCCCCCGGTCAAAAGGGCCATCTGAAAAAAGTGTAAAATCCAGAAAGGCAGGACAGGCCAAGGACAACTGGGAGCCTTGTTATGCTGATGGGCGGGATGTAAATTGCCAACAGACACTCGGGAGAAGTGTATGGTGTTTCCTGAAACATCTACAAAACAAAGCAACAGAGCCTAGGGCACTGCCACTTATGGTCCTATAGCTTAGGGAAATTAAAATCAAAAAGACACAGCCACCCCAAGTTTGGGACGCCTCTGTTTACAAGAACCTCGTTTACAGTACAAGTTCAACATCGCAGAAAGTGAAAAATGGATAAAGAAGTTGTGGTATTTACTTACAAAGCAATATCACTCAGCAATGAAATCTATGTCATCAGGCCCTTAGCATCACAATGAGTGGATTCAGGTATGATGATTCTAACTGAAATAAGTCACACAGAAAAAGAAACATCATAAGATATCAGTAATACACGGAATGTAAACTTGGCTACACAGGAACTGAATTACAGAACAGAACAGGGTCTCAAATTTAGAAAACCAACTTATGCTTGCTTAAGGGTAAAGGTGAGTTGGGGTGGTGCATAAAACCAGAGATTGAAATGAGCACAGATAAAGGTCCTTAAGTCAAATATGGAATAGACAAGAGCTACTCCTTGCTCAACGAAATGGACTCAACACCGCATATTAAACGCCTAAGAATGTACCTGACTAGTAAGTATCGTAAAACCTATGGATTGCTATGTCTCCAAAAGAGAATCAAGCATGTGTACAGGGGCATAAACGCAGCAGTGATAGGATTGGAGAGGTTCGGTGAGCAAATGAAGACCCTTTGAAGTCATATTGCATGGTACCCATTACACGGGTCTCAACTCTCCAGGTTTAAAGTATTCTTCCTTCAGCTAAAACATGCATGTGGAACCCAAGTATGATCAACCATGTGAACGGGAGACGTGTTCAAATATGTCTCAGTTTTCCTCCCCTGGTACTCGGGTGCAACATTCCAGACGCTTTACTAACACTCTCCCCACTTGGAGAGTCAGTCCCTTTACCCTCCTGTTTGGCCCAGTTTGCAATTTCTGCGGAAGATGAACAGGAATAGCGAGAACCAATGAGAGACTAGCTGGAGGTGTCTGGACGGGCAAATTTAACTCTCATTTCCCACCAGGAAGAGGAATTAACCAAAGCCTCAGCATGCCGGGCTGGAACCAGATTAGGGCCTGAAGCCATCCTGCGGTGTTGCGGCCAGGTCACAAGAAAGCGAGTTGAAGAAAGGAGCTCAGGGGCACTGTAATTCACAAACCTGCAGAGTTATAAATGACAGCTATCGTCCAAAAATAGACTGAAGTAAGGCTGCCAAGAGGACTTGAAAGCGGGGCAGAATTGCAAGAAACCGATTTCAGGAGGTAGACTGGAATTGCATTGAAAGCATAGGAAAAGAGGCAGAACGTCCACAATGATGCACTTGGCCAAAAAGGGCGTATGCGTTTTTTCCTGAATATATTCAGGAAAAAACGCATACGCCCTTTTTGGCCAACCAAGCAAGCTTGCAAAGGAAATCTGCACTACAATGAAGTCTCACTTCCCCCCGGTCAAAAGGGCCATCTGAAAAAAGTGTAAAATCCAGAAAGGCAACAGGCCATTGAGAACTGGGAGCCTTGTTATGCTGATGGGCGGGATGTAAATTGCCAACAGACACTTGGGAGAAGTGTATGGTGTTTCCTGAAACATCTAAAAAACAAAGCAACAGAGCCTAGGGCACATCCACTTATGGTCCTATAGCTTAGGGAAATTAAAATCAAAAAGACACAGCCACCCCAAAGTTTGGAACGGCTCTGTTTACAAGAACCTCGTTTACAGTACAAGTTCAACATCGCAGAAAGTGAAAAATGGATAAAGAAGTTGTGGTATTCACTTACAAAGCAATATCACTCAGCAATGAAATCTATGTCATCAGGCCCTTAGCAGCACAATGAGTGGATTCAGGTATGATGATTCTAACTGAAATAAGTCACACAGAAAAAGAAACATCATAAGATATCAGTAATACATGGAATGTAAACTTGGCTACACAGGAACTGAATTACAGAACAGAACAGGGTCTCAAATTTAGAAAAACAACTTATGCTTGCTTAAGGGGAAAGGTCAGTTGGGCTGCTGCATAAAACCAGAGATTGAAATGAGCACAGATAAAGTTCCTTAAGCCAAATATGGAATAGACAAGAGCTACTCCTTGCTCAACGAAATGGACTCAACACCGCATATTAAACGCCTAAGAATGTACCTGACTTGTAAGTATCTTAAAACCTATGGATTGCTATGTCTCCGAAAGAGAATCAAGCATGTGTACAGGGGCATAAACGCAGCAGTGATAGGATTGGAGAGGTTCGGTGAGCAAATGAAGACCCTTTGAAGTCATATTGCATGGTACCCATTACACGGGTCTCAACTCTCCAGGTTTAAGGTATTCTTCCTTCAGCTAAAACATGCATGTGGAACCCAAGTATGATCAACCATGTGAACGGGAGACGTGTTCAAATATGTCTCAGTTTTCCTCCCCTGGTACTCGGGTGAAACATTCCAGACGCTTTACTAACACTCTCCCCACTTGGAGAGTCAGCGCCTTTAACCTCCTGTTTGGCCCAGTTTGCAATTTCTGCGGAAGATGAACAGGAATAGCGAGAACCAATGAGAGGCTAGCTGGAGGTGTCTGGACGGGCAAATTATTCCTGAATATATTCAGGAAAAAACGCATACGCCCTTTTTGGCCAACCAAGCAAGCTTGCAAAGGAAATCTGCACTACAATGAAGTCTCACTTCCCCCGGTCAAAAGGGCCATCTGAAAAAAGTGTAAAATCCAGAAAGGCAGGACAGGCCAAGGACAACTGGGAGCCTTGTTATGCTGATGGGCGGGATGTAAATTGCCAACAGACACTTGGGAGAAGTGTATGGTGTTTCCTGAAACATCTAAAAAACAAAGCAACAGAGCCTAGGGCACTGCCACTTATGGTCCTATAGCTTAGGGAAATTAAAATCAAAAAGACACAGCCACCCCAAGTTTGGGACGCCTCTGTTTACAAGAACCTCGTTTACAGTACAAGTTCAACATCGCAGAAAGTGAAAAATGGATAAAGAAGTTGTGGTATTTACTTACAAAGCAATATCACTCAGCAATGAAATCTATGTCATCAGGCCCTTAGCATCACAATGAGTGGATTCAGGTATGATGATTCTAACTGAAATAAGTCACACAGAAAAAGAAACATCATAAGATATCAGTAATACATGGAATGTAAACTTGGCTACACAGGAACTGAATTACAGAACAGAACAGGGTCTCAAATTTAGAAAAACAACTTATGCTTGCTTAAGGGGAATGGTCAGTTGGGGTGCTGCATAAAACCAGAGATTGAAATGAGCACAGATAAAGTTCCTTAAGTCAAATATGGAATAGACAAGAGCTACTCCTTGCTCAACGAAATGGACTCAACACCGCATATTAAACGCCTAAGAATGTACCTGACTAGTAAGTATCGTAAAACCTATGGATTGCTATGTCTCCAAAAGAGAATCAAGCATGTGTACAGGGGCATAAACGCAGCAGTGATAGGATTGGAGAGGTTCGGTGAGCAAATGAAGACCCTTTGAAGTCATATTGCATGGTACCCATTACACGGGTCTCAACTCTCCAGGTTTAAAGTATTCTTCCTTCAGCTAAAACATGCATGTGGAACCCAAGTATGATCAACCATGTGAACGGGAGACGTGTTCAAATATGTCTCAGTTTTCCTCCCCTGGTACTCGGGTGCAACATTCCAGACGCTTTACTAACACTCTCCCCACTTGGAGAGTCAGCGCCTTTAACCTCCTGTTTGGCCCAGTTTGCAATTTCTGCGGAAGATGAACAGGAATACCGAGAACCAATGAGAGGCTAGCTGCAGCTGTCTGGACGGGCAAATTTAACTCTCATTTCCCACCAGGAAGAGGGAATAACCAAAGGCTCAGCGTGCCGTACCGGAACCAGATTAGGGCCTGAAGCCATCCTGCGGTGTTGCGGCCAGCTCAAAAGAAAGCGAGTTGAACAAAGGAGCTCAGGGGCACTGTAATTCACAAACCTGCAGAGTTATAAATGACAGCTATCGTCCAAAAATAGACTGAAGTAAGGCTGCCAAGAGGACTTGAAAGCGGGGCAGAATTGCAGGAAACCGATTTCAGGAGGTAGACTGGAATTGCATTGAAAGCATAGGAAAAGAGGCAGAACGTCCACAATGATGCACTTGGCCAAAAAGGGCGCATGCGTTTTTTCCTGAATATATTCAGGAAAAAACGCATACGCCCTTTTTGGCCAACCAAGCAAGCTTGCAAAGGAAAGCTGCACTACAATGAAGTCTCACTTCCCCCCGGTCAAAAGGGCCATCTGAAAAAAGTGTAAAATCCAGAAAGGCAGGACAGGCCATGGAGAACTGGGAGCCTTGTTATGCTGATGGGCGGGATGTAAATTGCCAACAACCACTCGGGAGAAGTGTATGGTGTTTCCTGAAACATCTAAAAAACAAAGCAACAGAACCTAGGGCACTTCCACTTATGGTCCTATAGCTTAGGGAAATTAAAATCAAAAAGACACAGCCACCCCAAAGTTTGGAATGGCTCTGTTTACAAGAACCTCGTTTACAGTACAAGTTCAACATCGCAGAAAGTGAAAAATGGATAAAGAAATTGTGGTATTTACTTACAAAGCAATATCACTCAGCAATGAAATCTGTGTCATCAGGCCCTTAGCAGCACAATGAGTGGATTCAGGTATGATGATTCTAACTGAAGTAAGTCACACAGAAAAAGAAACATCATAAGATATCAGTAATACACGGAATGTAAACTTGGCTACACAGGAACTGAATTACAGAACAGAACAGGGTCTCAAATTTAGAAAACCAACTTATGCTTGCTTAAGGGTGAAGGTGAGTTGGGGTGCTGCATAAAACCAGAGATTGAAATGAGCACAGATAAAGTTCCTTAAGTCAAATATGGAATAGACAAGAGCTACTCCTTGCTCAACGAAATGGACTCAACACCGCATATTAAACGCCTAAGAATGTACCTGACTAGTAAGTATCTTAAAACCTATGGATTGCTATGTCTCCGAAAGAGAATCAAGCATGTGTACAGGGGCATAAACGCAGCAGTGATAGGATTGGAGAGGTTCGGTGAGCAAATGAAGACCCTTTGAAGTCATATTGCATGGTACCCATTACACGGGTCTTAACTCTCCAGGTTTAAGGTATTCTTCCTTCAGCTAAAACATGCATGTGGAACCCAAGTATGATCAACCATGTGAACGGGAGACGTGTTCAAATATGTCTCAGTTTTCCTCCCCTGGTACTCGGGTGCAACATTCCAGACGCTTTACTAACACTCTCCCCACTTGGAGAGTCAGCGCCTTTAACCTCCTGTTTGGCCCAGTTTGCAATTTCTGCGGAAGATGAACAGGAATAGTGAGAACCAATGAGAGACTAGCTGGAGGTGTCTGGACGGGCAAATTTAACTCTCATTTCCCACCAGGAAGAGGAAATAACCAAAGGCTCAGCGTGCCGTGCCGGAACCAGATTAGGGCCTGAAGCCATCCTGCGGTGTTGCGGCCAGGTCACAAGAAAGCGAGTTGAAGAAAGGAGCTCAGGGGCACTGTAATTCACAAACCTGCAGAGTTATAAATGACAGCTATCGTCCAAAAATAGACTGAAGTAAGGCTGCCAAGAGGACTTGAAAGCGGGGCAGAATTGCAGGAAACCGATTTCAGGAGGTAGACTGGAATTGCATTGAAAGCATAGGAAAAGAGGCAGAACGTCCACAATGATGCACTTGGCTAAAAAGGGCGTATGCGTTTTTTCCTGAATATATTCAGGAAAAAACGCATACGCCCTTTTTGGCCAACCAAGCAAGCTTGCAAAGGAAATCTGCACTACAATGAAGTCTCACTTCCCCCCGGTCAAAAGGGCCATCTGAAAAAAGTGTAAAATCCAGAAAGGCAGGACAGGCCATGGAGAACTGGGAGCCTTGTTATGCTGATGGGCGGGATATAAATTGCCAACAACCACTCGGGAGAAGTGTATGGTGTTTCCTGAAACATCTAAAAAACAAAGCAACAGAGCCTAGGGCACTTCCACTTATGGTCCTATAGCTTAGGGAAATTAAAATCAAAAAGACACAGCCACCCCAAAGTTTGGAACGGCTCTGTTTACAAGAACCTCGTTTACAGTACAAGTTCAACATCGCAGAAAGTGAAAAATGGATAAAGAACTTGTGGTACTTACGTACAATGAAGTATCACTCAGCAATGAAATCTATGTCATCAGGCCCGTAGCAGCATAATGAGTAGATTCAGGTACGATGATTCTAACTGAAATAAGTCACACAGAAAAAGAAACATCATAAGATATCACTAATACACGGAATGTAAACTTGGCTACACAGGAACTGAATTCCAAAACAGAAAAGCTTCTCAAATTTGAAAACCAACTTATGCTTGCTTAAGGGGAAAGGTGAGTTGGGGTGCTGCATAAAACCAGAGATTGAAATGAGCACAGATAAAGTTCCTTAAGCCAAACATGGAATAGACAAGAGCTACTCCTTGCTCAACGAAATGGACTCAACACCGCATATTAAACGCCTAAGAATGTACCTGACTAGTAAGTATCTTAAAACCTATGGATTGCTATGTCTCCGAAAGAGAATCAAGCATGTGTACAGGGGCATAAACGCAGCAGTGATAGGATTGGAGAGGTTCGGTGAGCAAATGAAGACCCTTTGAAGTCATATTGCATGGTACCCATTTCACGGGTTTCAACTACCCAGGTTTTAGGTATTCTTCCTTCAGCTAAAACATGCATGTGATCCCAAGTATGATCAACCATGTGAACGGGAGACGTGTTCAAATATGTCTCAGTTTTCCTCCCCTGGTACTCAGGTGCAACATTCCAGACGCTTTACTAACACTCTCCCCACTTGGAGAGTCAGCGCCTTTAACCTCCTGATTGGCCCAGTTTGCAATTTCTGTGGAAGATGAACAGGAATAGCGAGAACCAATGAGAGGCTAGCTGGAGGTATC